>NC_142039.1:50864463-51016093 GCF_982192425.1 Myodes glareolus | reverse complement strand
TAACTCACAACTGTCTCTAACTCAGAACTGTGGGATTTGACACCCTCTTCTGGCCTCCAAAGGAACCCACACCTGTGTGCAGCATATACACACATTTAGACATACACATGAACAAAAACAAAATAAACAGCATTAAAAGATAAATTAAAAATAAAATCTTCCTCTTTGAACTATAGTCAGCGCCTCAAATTGTATTGCTGTTGCCTAGCAATGGCAGAGGGCAAGGCCAGCCATGATGCCCACTCTCTCCCCATCTTCTCTGGTGTCCTAAATGCCTCCTGTATTTAGACTGGTACTTTATCTTTATATCTCTTTCCTTGTTGTTCTATTTCCTTCACCTGCTTTTCAGGTTCAGACAGCCTGCCCTCTCCTTAATCCATTCTATTGCTGACGAAATTAGTTATTGAACTATTTTTTTTTAAAAAATGTGAGCATCTCAAAATAGTTTTTCTTCACCGTGTCTATTTATTTTTTAAATTCCTATTTCAAATTATGCATCTTCTTCCTTATGTCATTAGCAATTTGTTTGTACATTTGAATACACTTCTAATCACTATCTTGAGCTCTCTGTCTGGGATTTCCCCTAACTCACACTCACTAGATGGCATCGCTGTAGGGCTAGTATTCCTAGAGGGGTTGTGCTGCCTTGTGTTTCTTGTGTTACTGCATTGGGATTTATGCATCCGGTCTTATTTCACCGTGGCTTATATTTTTTATCAGCCATACTTTTTCAGTTGAAGTATTTGCAATGCTCAAGTGGGACTGTGGTGGGACTGAGTGTATATTTCAGTTAATACTTCCTCTGTTCAAAACCTCGGGGTACCTGGTATAAATTCTGCATGATTTTCTGGATAGACTAATAACTGTGAGAGCAACCACAGGGCTAAATAGCACCACTATTCAAACGCTGCAATTAACAACAGTGGCACCTTTGAATACAATGACTGTTGTAGGATAAACAGTCAAGGGTCATAGCGAGTTAATAAGATTATGATTGAGAGGAAATTAGAGCAGATGAGGAAAGTGTGAGTATTAAAGACATTAAGAAGAAAGAACTGATCAAGGTAAGTAAAGTTAGCATGACAGCGAAAGGTCAGGATACTCTCAGCCCACTACAGACTTAGAGATTGTTAAAACTATGGAAGATTATAGTTAAGAAGTAAAAAGAGAAGGAGACAAGGATGAAAGAAATAGGAAAAGACATAGGTACAAAAAGCGGGGTGCATGATATGTGGGTGAAGTATATAATGAAGAAAGCCACAGAGTATACTGTGTGGGGAAACACATTCCTACAATGTGACAGCAATGTACAAATACAAAGTCATCTTGAGACATGTGCAGAAGTGGAAATTAAATAACAGAGACTCAGAAATAAAAAAAGAATGCTTGTGAAGTTAATTGCTCCATTGAGTTGAAAGATGTTGTTTCCAGAACCCTCACCTCCAGCAGGCTCCTTTTGATGCGTGCTAGGGAGGGGAGACAGGGAGATGTTGGTCTCTGCAGCCTTCACCTTTACAGTGTTCTATTGTATGGGGGAGATGGGAAATGGTAAGTTCCTTCTTGGTAGTTCTCTTGGATCCCTACACTCCATCGTGGCCTCTTCTGGTCCTGCAGGTCCAGTGTTTTTGAAGAGTACCACTTCCCTTCTCTCTAGGCTCCATTGCTGCCCCCACTACCCCACCTTAACTGTGCCAGACAGTGGCAATTCTAGAGGGTTTGCAGCTGAACTGAGGGTTTCTCAGCTTTCCTGCCTGCTTCTCTGCCAACATGACACATGCCTGCATTCCAATGCTGTAGGTGTAGAAACAAGGAGTATTAAGGACCCTAGAGCAGCCTCGGCTGCATAATAAGACTGTTTCAGCATCCTTTCAAATAGTAAAGAAAGATCCCATCCTTACTGGTCTAAAGATGAGCTGTGCTCACTTTTACATAATACAAAGGGGCCCCTTCATTCTTGCTTGGGAAGGAACTGCCCATGAATTGCTAGAGGCTCTCAAACTGTGGGTCACAACCCCTGGCCCTGTCTCAGGGATCACATATCAGATATCTTGCATACCAGACATTTACATTAGGATTCACAGCAGTAGCAAAGTTACAGTTATGAAGTAGCAATGAAAATAGTTTTCTGGCTCGGGGTCACCACAACACGAGGAATTGCATTAAAGGGTCACAGCATTAGGAAGTTGAGAAGCACTGTGTGAGACACATCTCACCAGCAAAAAAGAGCCAGGAACAGGGAGAGTCTTCTCAACTCCTTCCCACAAAGACTCCCCATAGAGCTGCCATCCCAGCTGTACCGTTTCCATTCACATGCTGAACGGATATGAGAAACTATGTCTTAATAACTTCCACAAAGGAACCCACAAAGTACAAGCAACTTATAATCATCGGTTAACACAAGTCTGCTGTAGTGAGATGGGGAAAATGTGTTTTCTCCAAATTTCTCTTGCGCAAGTTTTGTATTTAGAAATTATAGCTTGAAGAGGGCTTGGGTTAGAAAGTAGATTCCTTAACTTTCAGGAGACAGAGGGAGAGAGGGGGCAGAACCATGAAACTGGGGAAGTGCAAATGAGGGAACTTGGAGAGAGGGATCTGGAGAAGGGGATCTGGGGAGGTAAGAGACAAATTTCACAGAGATTAATGGGAATCCATTCAGACACACCCCAATCCAGGCAGGTGCTTGGGACAAGCTCACCCAGTTCTAGTACAGGAATGGAGACCACAGGAGAGATCTGCTCAGAGCAGGCCTCACTGTGCGGGGGCAGAGCGGCCTCTGGTTTGCTACCTGTGTTTTCAATTCACAATTATTTTGACATAATCCTAGATCTAATAATCCTAAATGTAATACTTGTATTTGTTAACGCTTCAGTGTATGTCTAAAAATTAAAATAATACCATCAATATAGCCCTTAATATCCTTAGTAGAATTTCCTGGTTTTCTCATGCTTACTTTCAAAGTCTGATTGAACCAAGTCTGATAGGCAGCTACCCTGAAGTTCACACTGACTCAAAATAAAGATGGCTCTCTAAAGTCTTACACTTCTTTTAAAATATGGTTCACTAAATCTTTGAGAATTTATATACATCCTTGTACAATATTTTGATCACCTTCATCCCCAGTTCCTCCTCCTGACTCCCCCCAGATCCATCTCTGTTCTGCTCCTTTCAACTTCATGTCTACCCCCCCCCTTTTTTAACCCACTAAGTCAAATTTGTGCTTCCCATATAATCATGGGTGTGAGGCCATCCACTGGAGTGTAGTGGGCCTACCAGGGGCACACTATTTTAAAGAGACTTTCCAGCCCCTAGAAGCCAACAACTGCCATTTGTAACTCAGTTGAGATGGAGGTTCTTGAGCCTCTCCCTCCTCCATGCTGGAATCATGATTGGCTTGATCTTGTGCAGGTCTTGTACAAGCAACCACAGATGCTGTGAGGTCATGAAAATGCAGATACCCTATCATATCCAAAAGATACTCTTTATCTTTGGTCCTCCTCTGGCTCTGGCTCTTACAATATTCCCACCCCCTCTTCCAAGATGGTTATGGTTCTTGGCACACATCACTATGGCTGGCACTTCTGAGTTCCAGGGCCATGCACGCGCCAACAAGCGCTCAGGAAAATTACATAGCCGCCCAGAGTCCTCAGGACCTACGTCAGCTACTTGCAGCATGGTCACGTCACCTACGCATGGCACAGCTACGTAAGCCCCTGTGTGCATGCGCTAGGCAGTCTTCAAAAGCTAGACGCCCTGACACCTAGCTCTCTACCTGCACCAACTTCCTTAGGCCTTCATGCATGGGTCTTTCTCTTTAATAAACTCCCAAAGTATGTTTTGTGATCCGTTCTCGCTGACACCTGGGTAATTTTGGGGTGTGTGGTTGTTTGAAAGAAAATGGCCCCCAAAGGAAGTCACTATTAAGAGGTGTGGCTTTGTTGGAGTGGATATGCCCTTGTTGGAGGAAGTGTGTCACTATGGGGGTGGACTTTGGGAGGTCTCTTTTGTTCAAGCTTCCTTCAGGGAGACTGTCAGTTAGTTGACTTCCTGTTGCCTGCAAGACATAGCTCTTTCAGTTTTCAGCATCATGTCTGCCTGTATGATGTCATGCTCCCTGTCACTATGATAATGGACTGAATCTCTGAAACTGTAAGCAAGCCACCCCAGTTAAATGTTTCCATTGTAAGAGTTGCCATGGTCATATTGTCTCTTCACAGCAAAAGTAACTCTAACTAAGGGTGATACATATGTCCCGTTGTGGTTGAGCACTCCACAGACATTTATTCTCTGCACTTGGAGAAGTCTTTAATTTTCTATAGTATTTTCTCTAGCTCTCCATTTCCCTCTTACAGCTTAATTGTTGAAAAATGAGATTTCTTGTCTGACCCAGTTTTCCAGTCTAGATGATTTCATCCCTGTGATATCACTGGGCAACATAAAGAACACTGATAAGTGAGTTAAGAAACTTGCTAGATTAGAGCACTTATCTGGTAACATTTTCAAAACAGGTCATACAACGTCTCTTCTTTGAGTATTGGCAGCTGCTGGATATCGGCTAGACAGACATTCTCAGTGGGATTGCCTCCCACATTTCCCACAAGACAGGATGCGATTTTAAAGGATGAAAAATCCTTAATCTTGCCAGGGGTGGTAGAGTACATCTTTTATCGCAGTACTTAGGAGGAAAAGACACATGGATCTTTTCAGTGTGAAGCCAGCCTGGTCTATAGAGTGAGTTCAAGGGCAGCCAACACTACACAGAGAATTCTTGTCTCAACTCCCCCTCCCCCGAATCTTTTAATATATAAAATAGATTTATGCAAATATCTTTATATAATATTTGTATTACATTTTTAATATTTATAGAATATATTAGCATGATTATGTGTTAAATACCATGCATGAGTATTATACATGATTATCAATAACAACATATGTCATATAATATGCTTTTTATTATTTAAACATGTATGCAGCAAATGTGGCATTGAATTTTTATGGAATGGGTAATTAGGAATAAAGTATCTTAAAAGTTGAGGAACAGTGTCCTAGCTCTATTAACTCCCTAGAGGTTACAGTCCCCTCTTTGATGACAGTTGTGTTAGGAGCAACAACAGGTAGGGCAGTCATGGAGATTACTGCTGTGGAAGAATTAAACCATCATTAATTCAAGTCACATTCAATGATAAAATGCATGCTACATTTGGATACTCCATGCCCTTCAATGGCCCATATGTCAAGGACTTGGTCCTTATATCTCGTGAGAGTTGGTAGAATCTAGCTTTTGGTGGTGGTGATATTTGTTCTCTCTCTCTGTCTCTCTCTGTGTCTCTCTCTCTCTGTGTCTCTCTCTCTGTCTCTCTCTGTCTCTCTCTGTCTCTCTCTCTCTCTCTCTCTCTCTCTCTCTCTCTCTCTCTGTGTGTGTGTATCTGTGTATGTAGGAATATGTATCTGTTTCTGAGTACAGACATTGTTAATCCCATCGAACAAGAGTAAAGACCACTGACCATAAATTAAGGACAAATGAAAGCAAGTTTTATTCTGTGCACAGCAGAGCCAGTCCAGCAGCTGTCTCCCCCTAAGTCTGGGTTAGAGAGAGGAATCCTGGGTCAATCATTCCAGCTTCCTTTACAGGGAAAAACCACAGAGTAAAAGATTTTGCAAGCAAGCATGTTTACAGAAGTAAGACCAGGCAGTTAAAAAATTTTTTCTGTAAAATTTGTTACAGGTCATTCTATGTTAACAGAGTTGGGGTGCAGCATAATTCCAAAAAGCAGAAACATAAGTTTTACAGTGAATAGAAACATAACATAAATACAGCTATAGTAAAAAGAAACCTAACTCAGCTAATGACTCCCAGAGAAAAAAATGGAGTTGGTGTGACTTCTCAGCATGTGTATCCTACAGCCTTCATGTGGAAGTCAGAGATAACCTACAGTGTCATTTTTCCTCCTCCACCTTGTTTGAGAGAGGGTCTCTGTGTGTAAGTTGCAGCCTCAGAGTTCCCAGGGATTCATCTGTCTCCCCTCATATCTCTCCATTGGAGTTCTGAGGTTATAGATGTGTGCTGCCCAGTCCAGATTTATATTGCTTCTAGGGATACAAACTTGCATTGTCATATTTTCATGGTGTGGTACTTTGAATGAGAATGGCCCTTATAGCCTCACGTATTTGACTACTTGGTCCCCAGTTGGTGGAACTATTTGGGAAGGATTGGAAGAGTAGCCTTGTTGGAGGAAGTGCGTCTCTGGAGATAAGCTTTGATGTTTCAAGATACTCATGTTATTCCCAGTTAGCTCTCTCTGCCTAATGAGTTCTCAGCTACGGCTCCACTGCCATGCCTGCCTGTCTGCTGCCATGGTGATATCACCATGATGATAGTGGACTCGAACCTTCTATAACCATAAACCCAAAATTAAATGCTTTCTAAGTTGCCTTGAATGTGGTGTTTTATTTCAGCATAGAAGAGTCACTAAGACACATGGCAAGTGCTTACCCACTGAGCCATCCCCCACCCCCCTTTTCTTCATGAGTCAGTGTTAAAGGCATTTCATTAGAGTGATGGGAGGCTAACACAATAAGAATGATAACAAACATCAATGAGTTACTGACATTGTGTGCCAAGTAGAATTAACACTTCCCTTCTTTCATTAGCTCTGCAATTAATCAATATCAGCCACATGTGAACCAAAGATATCAGGACTGCTAATGTCATCCCTAACCATCTCCCCTTTGCCTTGCTTGTATATTCACAGCTATCAGAAGATGAACACCTAACCCAGATCCTCTGTGCTTAGGAGTTTCCTATGTCTTTAATTCACTTCCTCTAGGGCTCGGGGCAAATGTCCTCTCCCCAACACCTTCCCATAAGAGAAATCTGTGGCACCAAAGCTCTCCCATAAACCTGTACAATTTCTTTATGGATAGGTTGTGTTGTTTGGCAGAGATGGTGAAGGATATTGGGGGGCTGCTGCAGGACCAACTCTGTCTTGGTTAATGTTCTATTACTGTGAAGGGACACCATGACCAAGGAAACTCATTAAGAAAAGCATTTAATTAGGGCTTGCTTACATTCAGAGGCTTAGTCCATTATAGTCATGTTGGGAAGCCTGGCAGCATGAAGGCAGGCATGGTGCTGGAGAAGCAGCTGAGAGTTCTATATCAGGATTGGCAAACAGCATGAAGAGAGAGTGACATTGGGTCTGGTTTTAACTTCTGAAACCCCAAAGTCTACACATGTCCTCCAGTAAGGCCATAGCCAACTCCAACAAGGCCACACCTCCTAATCTCTCTCTAATGACTAAGCCTTCAAATACTTGAGCCTATGGGGGCCATTCCTACTCAAACCACAACAGCATCTGACTGTAGGTAAAGAGTTGAATGGAGGACATGGATGCAAGGGTAGAAGATGACATCTAGGTGAGAGAAACTAAGATTAGAGAAATGAGTTCTCCTACCTAGGGCTTGATGAAAGTACAAGTCTGTATGGTCTCTAGTGCTTTCTGAGTTATGGGATCTTTGGTATCTGTTTATCCTTAGGATACGCTACAAGCAAGACAAGGGCACCATCCCTGACCCCACTGCATAGTTGGTGAAACTGAGGTACAGAAGCTTAGCAACTGGCCTAAGATCACTGATCTTTTTCTTCCCTGTTTCTCTTTTAAAATAGCTTCATTTTGCATATGAGGAAACTGATCTTCAGAGGGAACAAACAGGAAGGTGGAACTTGATTGACTTTCCAGGTCCTTAGCAGCCACGAAGGCAGGAAAGATCCAGGCCACTGACTACCTACCTGCTGACTATGAGCTGTTACTGCTAAGGTCCTGCCCAGGGTTGTGTAGCCACTGTCCTATCTCCCTTCTGCAGGAGGAGCAAATGCCCAGTTCAGGCTGATCTGAAAGAACAGTACAGAGTAGGGAGTTGGGTTTAAAGTGAGGAAATGGTAGCTAAGAGCCCTGTGGGAGGACAGCAATCTGAGCTGTGAGAGATCCAGGCTAGAATCCTCATCAAGCAGGGTGTGTGGGTCAGGGTGACTTTACCCCTCCTCCCTTCATCCCTAATAATCCTTGAAAAACCCTCAACCCTCTCCTTCTCTGCCTCCCCCACCACCCCTGACCCAGAGTTGGGAGGTGGAAATAACAGTGTCTGTGGCAGTAATATTTTTTGAATTCCATCTATTTGGTGTTATAAGTCAGATAATGGTCTCAGACAGGTTGAAGTGGCCTGTGTCTTTTGAACATCTTTGTATAAATGCTAAAAGTCAGCAGAGAAAGACGCTGCTATGTGTTTGAAGCATCCACTGGTGTCATCGGTCTCTGATCTAAGCTGGTTGGGTGATAGAAACCTCCACGGAAGGAGAATCTGCTCTTACAGTTTCTTTCCTTTGTGATCCTAGTTGGATAGCGTGACACTTTGGGGTTCCTGGTATTTTGCTTTGAAGCTGGGCACTTCTTTAGTAGTTGTGGCTACATGGATTCTGGTAATTGAATCAAGGCTGAGAGATAAAGGTGGCTAAATGTTGCATGGCCCTTTACTATGTTTCCAAATAAAGCATACTGGCATATGACAGAGTCTCGGAGTTTCTTAGAAGGTTCCTACTCTTTGCTACCATCCTTCAGGGCTAGGTTACTGCAAAAACAAGTTTGACAATTAACCTTACATTCTAAGGGATCCCATGCCAAAGAAACTTACATATGTTCAATGAGGTAGGCCTTTCAACTTGATTCTCTTAAATGTGTTTTCCCAATTAGTTATCAAAAGTGCAGGGAAACAGTGGAGAAGCAGACTTTAGATGGACAGAGCAGACCTGCGTTCAAATCCTGATGCCAGCACATTAGTTGCATAACTCAGACAACTTATTAAACTGCTCACTGGCAGATTTTCCAATCTGTAAATTGAAGGTAAGGCCACTTCACTAATAAGATTCTACAAGCCTCCAGCAGGACAATGTATAGAGAAAGCTCAGCCCAATGCCTGACATGAGGTAGATACATGTGAAGGACATATTTTAATAGACATATTTATATTGTTATGAAACAAATATCAGTGTTTCAAAGGAATGTCTATCACACAACTGGGAAGGCGAGTTTCTCCTTTCTCAGAGTAGAGACTGGAGCTTTGGGGGTTACAGTGACTCATCAGACAAGGAGGAGTTCTTCCATTTGGGTGTGGCTCCGGTGGCAATGGCTTGAGTATTGATAAGGACACCATGGAGTCCTGCACTGCATCCCTTCTCCTCCTCCTTCGACTCTGACCTATGCAGTTCCAGAGGTGGGGGATCTGCTGCTTCTTTTCCTTTTAAAAATGCTTTAAAGGGAAAGTTTCACTATCCTGGGATCCAAGCATGAAGCAGCTTCATGGGACCTTAAAGGTAGATACAATGACTCGTTCACTTCCCAGTAGATGCCCGTAGTTCGACAGCTCTTCTAGCAGGGTCAGTCACTGAAAGATAAATAAATAATCAAAAGTAACTTATAAAGCCCTCGTTTGTCTAGTAGTAGACCCCACACCTCTCACCTACTCATCTTTAAGCTTTATTTAGAAAGATTAAAAATCATTACTTTATGTATAACTCTGCCTGAGCCTGACTGGCCATGCTGTTTAACAGATTTGCTTGAGATGTTTTGTTTTGTTTTGCTTTTAAATTAAGCCAAGAAAGCAAATGATTTCCAAGATAGAAGACATTTTGGCTGACTTCAGATTGTCAATATTTGCTGTGCTAGTGTAAGCAGAGTAGTCTGCAACAGGTGCTGTGGTTTGACTGTGAAATGTTCTCACAGGCTCTTAGGGTGGATTTAGTCCCCAGTGGATAATGCCATTTTGGTAGTTGTAGGAATCTGAGAAGGTGGAGCCTCACTATGGGGGAATCAGAGGGAGGGCTAGTCCCACTTTTTGCCTACTTGCTACTTCTTGTTCTGCCAAGATAAAAGGAGAGGAAGACTCCCAGCTACACACTGCTGCCACCGTGGAGCCACTGCCACCATGGAGCCACCTGCCACCAGGTCTTCTCCTCTGGGATGGACTGTAGCTCTTCAAACTGTGAACCAAACCAAAACCTCTCTTCTCTAGGTTTCGTTAAGAACATTAGTAACTGTTCTCATGGCTGTGATCAAATGCCAACAAGAAGCAACTTAAGGTAGAAAAGGTTTATTATTCTTGCTCACTGTCCAAGAAGATAGAGTTAGCTAATCATAGTAGGGAAGGCGTGGTGCAGGCAGCTTCACAGTGGGGGAAGTGTGCAGTGTGACTTCTCACATCCTTGTATTTTAGCAGAACAAGAAGTAGAAAGGACAGGAGGTTGGGACAGGCTATAAGACCTCAAAGTGCATCTTCAGTCATCCATTTCCTCCAGCAAGTCTTCACCTCAAGGCCCACTTGCAACTGGGGACTAAGTTGTAATATAGTTCGCAGACATAAATTTGGTGACATTGTTCATTGTTACCTCCAAATCAGAATGGCCAAGGAAATAGATATTCTATCCAAATAACATCAAGTTACACTTATCCTGGCTACCAATTATCTTCCCTAATTTCATCGAACAGATTCCAAGCAGCATTATCTTAGTTTCAATGCCTTTTAGAAACAATAACGAGTTCACAAATTTTTAAAATTCTTATTAAAGAGTAGGAATAAAAAGAACAGAGAATGATCCAGAAGTTTGGTGGGGTTTGTAGGATCTTGCCGATTGCCCTAATCATTTTTAGAAAGGCAGCAGCAAAATTTAAATCCCAACTGGATGTTAGATGACGTAGATGTTTCTGTGTTTATAAAGCAACTTTGGAAAGCACTATGGTTGGGTCCCCACTTATCCTCCCCTTCTAGTTTATTGATAGAATCGTCAATCGTGGGGCCATTATTGGGATGGCAACGTGCCAGAGTAGTGGTCCAAATGTATCTAAATCAATTATGACAGCTGCTGTGTGCCAGTGTCCTCCCTAGGCCTGGGGATGGGACTCATTTCTGACCAGTAGAACCTAAGTGAAGTCTTACAGGCTGGGAGGGGCATTGGGAAACAGATTTTCCTCATATGTTAACAAGAAAGGGGCTCAAACTCTGGACACTGTATGAGAAGCTCTCTTTGCTTTGAAATCTGGGAAACGTGTGATCAAGGTGGGGAAGTCCCCCCCCCCCCACACACACACACAGGCTGGCAAACTGGGAAGATGGAGTCTGGATCATACGACAAAACCTGTGAATTAAGTGTGGGCCATCTACTCTGGACTTCTTGTTAATCAAAGTCAATCATGGGACCAGGTGCCCCTGACCGAATCAACATCTCAAGTTCTTTGGGGAGCTAGATCGAGGTGGGGGATTCTTTGGAGCAAAAGATTTAAAATACTTGTAATTTCAGATCTCTATTAATGCACTGCGCTCAGGAGAAGGGAAGTTTGCTTTGAGACTCTTAGGGCGCGTCATGAAAGGAGTCCTAGAGGCCGGGTGGGTCTTTGGGAATTGGGAAATGCAAGTAGGAATCCTAGTGCCTAGAAGGACTGAAAGGGATTTGGTATGGACAAGTTTATGTGGGCTTCCAGTGGTCCTGTGCTCAAGGGCCCTGACTGTCCATAAGACTCCTAAGATGTACATACCTGAACAGAGAAGCCTCTTTGTAGGGGAGTATGGGGGAGTGGGAGATACAATGCTGGGACATCGCTGTCTTTGCAAGAAGAAATCGATAAAGAACACAGGGTGCAATATACTACAATAATTATTGAAATCTCAATAATAACAAATTAAAAACAAACAAACACAAAAAAACTACTGAGAATTTAGCTTTTGAGGAGAAATGATTCACAGACAAAATTTGTATCATAGGTGTGCTTTGCATAGGAGTGAATGAAAGATGGGAACAGGGAGTAGAAAGAATCGCTGTAAATTCAGTAGAAGACTTCTGGGTGAATTTTACCATAGGCTGTGCCCTTGGAACCAGAACTAAGGGTGCCGCGAAGTCACACCATGCAGCCTCAGTGGGCACTACTGGAACACGCAAGGTGCCTTGTGTTTGACTCGGAACTAATTTTTGGTTGATGCACACTCAGAAACCTTTTATTATTGATTTTTCCTACTCCCGTGTTCAGTTCTGCAATCACATATAAGTCTGTGTCCCCACCTATCCCAGGAAAGCTTCTGGGATCCTCAGTCTTTGGTACTCAGATTTCTGATGCGAGGCATGATGGTGAATTCTGCAGCTGGATCCTCATTGTCAGCTAAGGGCTATGAGCAGAGAGCAAGTGAACCAACAACCGCAGACCAAGACCCAACTGCACTTGGGCTTAAACCTCTGCAAGATCTGCAAACATTGCTGCCCAATTTGCACGCATTTCCAGATGTCTGATAGGAAAGAAATCTTCTTGATCCCCTGCTCTGAGTAAATATAATCTGTGTAAACAGTTGTCTGTACTACACAAGCATGCGGTTGTGTTTGGATGGGAGGGAGAGGCCCTGGGAGGGTAGCTTATCTCTGCAGTTCCTGCTTTTCTTTTTTTCTAAAGCAAAGATCTCCAACTCCCTCCCAAAGGGATGTCAGTTTTAAAGTCACCCACAGGCATTCCTCCTTGCATGCCTTGATGGAGGAAATAAAATGCGTGGGCTGAAACACTCACCTTCCTGATGGCGAATAAAATGGAATTTCCCCCAACAAGTGCTGAATTGATTTCTTTTGGCCAAGAGATACGCTAAACATGTCTCAGGTTTTGCAACTATTTGACAATTCTTGTAAGGCCAACCACAGCTGTCATAAGCCAACCAACAGGGGAAGAAACCCGAGTATGCGGTTCCGTGTAGCTTCACATCCCAAGGGTCTGGTCAGATGCTGTCTTAGAAAAGTGCATTTAACTGTGCATTTTTTAAAAGCCAAAGAAGTTTTGCTTTCTTTTTAGCCTCTCAAAGGCCGTTTTTGTCACAAATTCAGTATAAGGTAGAGGCGGGATTGCATCGAAACAGAACTAGCCACAGATCATTTGGGAGGGAAAGTGTACCAAGTTTCTATTCATGTGCCATAGTTGTCAGTTTACACACCTGGGAAGAGGAAGACTCAACTGAAAACTTGCCTCTGTCAGTTCATCCATGAGCATCTCTCTGGGACATTTTCTTGATTGCTAATTGATGTGGGAAGTTGGAACTGTGTATGGTGCTAACCCCTGGGCAAGTGGTCCTGAGCTGTGTAAGAAAGCAGACTGAGCAAACCGTGAGAAACAAGTCAGTAAGCAGTGTTCCCCGATGGTCTCTACCTCATCTCTTGCCTCCAGGTTCCAGCCTTTAAATCCTACTTTACCTTTCCTCCATGATAGACAGTAACTTGTAAGCTAAACAAACCCTTTCTTCCCCAAGTTGTTGTTGGCCAGTGTTTTGTGTTTTTTTTTATCACAGCAACAGAAGCAAATGAGGACATCATAAGACTACTCAGACAGGGGTAGGCTGTGGGATAAGCCAGGATTCATTGATCTTGCCAAGAGCTACACCTGCACCTTCTCTATGTCTGTGTAGACAATTCCATCTACAGAATTATCCCACGATGATGGAATGGTGAAAAAAATTGCTGTTCTCTAGCCTAGCCTGCCTCACAAGTTTCTGTAGTCCTCTAGCAAGAGAGTGAAGTTTAGTGGTAGAGGGCTTCCCCGGCACTTGAGAGACCCTCAATTTAGTCTCCAGCATTGAGGGGGCGATCAGTGACCCACAGTCAACGAATAGCTTGTGTCTGACGAATGGGAACTGATAACTCAAGAAGTATGACTCTTTCAGAGGACCTCCAAATGAGTCACTGGGGCAGAGTTTATGAGCATATGTGGAGAATTGCCTCATCACGCAAAATGGTCAGAAGTAAAATGGCCTACTGTGGTGGCAAGGCATCAGACACTAAAGAGGAAGGATTAATTTTGGTTCACGGTGTCAAAGGGCTCAGTTTATCATTAAGGAGGCAAAGCAGGGCAGTTCCATGGTATTGGGAGCATGAGATGGAGCACCTCACATGGCAGCTGTTCCAGGAATAGAGAGCTCAGGCTCGGGCAGAAGTAGATACAGCCTTCAAGGCTTGATGACCATGACACAGTACTGCCAGTTAAGCCACATATCCCGAAGATTCCACAGTTCTCCAAAAACAGTACTATGAGCTGGGGACCAAATATTCCAACACATGAGCCTATGGATGATATTTTATATTTGTTCAAACAATATTATTCTAACCTCTAGCCCGCACAGGCTCACTGCCATCTCATAATTGAAAGTCACATTAAATCCAACTTTGAAAGTTACCAAGTCTTAACACTAGCGCAAACACTAAAGTTCAAAGTGCCTTCTAAGAATTCAGTCTCTCAGCTGTGAGTCCCAATGAGGCGAAAAAGGAATTGTCTCATTCTAATACACCACATTCCCATACTAAAGGAGAGGAAGCGGGTCCGGGAAAGATTTGACCAAAGCAAGAATGCAACCCAGAAGAACAACCATTAAACCCTGGAGCTCAATTCGGAGCAATGGAGAATGTGGAATGTGGCAAATGTGGTGGCATCCTCTGAACTCCAACAGACTGGCATAGCTCTGCCCCCACCCACCCCTGGGGTCTGCTATGTGCAGCACACATGAATTCTCGTTTGAGCCGGTTTCTCTCAGTGCCTGTAGCTTTCCGTGGCAGATGTTCCACGCTCCTTTTGTCTCCGACATCCCGGGCTAGCCACTAGAACTTATATGTCACCTTCACAGTTTCACGCATCGGTCTCTTGGGGTCTCTATGAAGGGGATCTGACCCTGTCAAGGACTGCTTAGCCTTGCAGCATTTTCTCTGGAACCTTGGCACAAGCTCTCACGACCCTGTCCGTAACTCCTCCTCTCTGCATGTGTGCCAAGCCAGCACCACTGGGACGGAGGAAGGTCTGGTAGCTTGAAAGGTAGCCAGGTACTCTTGGACTATAGCCGGGGAGCGTCTAGAAAGTGAGCCAATGCAAATGCTTTCCCACGTGGCCTTTCTCTGAAGAGACCACCACTTTAGTAACATTCTCTTTTCAGTTGGAGGCCTTTTAAATGTGTTTTCGATTCCATCAATGGTTGGGGTTTACCTCCAAAGCAGGTTTGTTATTTGGTGGTGTCAATCTTTGACCAGTCAGCACACAAGATTTCCCACAGCTCCCCAAATGCATACTTTTCCCCCATCTTGCTGCTCTGCCTTTTCACCCCATTCTCACTGTAAAGCTGCCCAAAAGCCACAAGTAATATCCACGCCATAACCTGGACAAAATGTTATCTTGAAAGCTCCCTCAGCAATTAAAGTAGTCTTTTTTGAATTTTGAAATTGTGTTTATCACCATCATCATTATTATTAGCATATGTGTATGTATGTATGTATGTAAATTGGAGAAGCACTTTGTGGAGTCAATCCTCTCCTTCCACCTTTATGTGTGTTCCAGATATTGAATTCGGGTCACCCAGTAAAAACCTCTGCCATCTTTGCTTTTGAATTTACCTTCACTCAAAATTTTAGCATAAGAGCAGGACATATCCAAATTCTTTTCAAAAACATAGCATCAATGGTATTTAATTCAGTTTTCCCAAAGCTCTCGTTCCTATCTGACACCTCATAATCCTGGCCTTTTCTGTCAACATCGCTATTGATGTTCTCCTGCACCTCTACCAGAATGGCCCACTAAACTCCGCTACAACAGTCTAGGCTTTCTTCAGTCTACAGTGCCAGACTCTTCTACATTCCCAATCCAGATGCATCTAACCACACAGATAAATTTTTCAAAGTGACACCCCACTTCTGGTACAAACTTTCTGTATTAGTTACTTTTCTTATTGGTGTGATAAAATGATCGACAGAGGTACCTTAATAGAAGAGAGGTCTGATTTTCAGGGTTCTAGTCCGGGATAATGGAGAAAGCAAGGCAGAGGGGCTGTAGAAAGTGACAGATCCTCACTGAGTTACCACACCAGGCAGCAGAAAATGGAACTTACTGATCTTCTTTAGCTGGCTCAGCCACATCGTTCAAAGGTCCTACAACCTCCACCAAGCAGTGCAGCCAACTGGAGATCAAGAATCCAAGCATATGAGTCTGTGGGAATTCTTCATATTCAACTCACAGAACAAAGTCTACTGCTTCTCTGAACTTTTGCAGCCTGTGGTGGCATGTGTTTATCCTTTATTCATACACAGATGATCTTTAGTGCATGACAGGTTATATCCTCACAGGCCTGCTGCAAGTCTTCAGAATCCTATTGCAGGGGACACAGTGCTACTTTCTAGTCTCATTTCTTCTCCCTTTTTCAGAGGCAGCAGAGCTCCTGGGAAGGGTGTTTCTAAACTGATTGTTATTAAGGTGAATCTCCTGAGCTATGAGGACAACACCCCTTCAGCTTTCCTGGGAATATTCTCAGTGACTATGTCAATAGCAGTAGTAGCGACAATGGTCTACAGCATGTGTCCCAGCTGACAGTGTGTGAGAGGATGTCTTGCTCTGCGTGTGAGTTTTACAGCCTGTCCAAGAGCAGTTTGAACTCTTGCACTTTCCTTCTGTTTTAAAGTCATTACCATGATCGTTTGTTGAGATGCTGGGAATGCAGGACACTGGGAATGCAGGTGAGGTGTGGGAGGCAATTGGAACTGCCACACTGGGAAGACTAGATGCTACCTCATCTCACAATATGGAAAAGATAGACTTCCATTGCTCGCATGTGTCCTGTGGGGAAGAAGGTATTAGAGAATCTCCATTCTGAAACAGGGAGAGAGGGTGACTTCTGGCCTTCCTGGGAGAATGCCTGATGCTTCTCCTAGAGAAATAAGTGTTTGTTTCTCAAGATGGGCTTATTTCCCAGACCAGTGACATCTTCAAATGGTGGAGACCTCAAATGCTTCTAGTTGCGAATCATATTTTCTTGTAGATATTTCAGCACTGATCATAAATCACACCAAAACATTTATTGTACACATTTATTTCCATCACCTTTCTTCTAAATGTGTCTATTTTAAAACATTTTGATTATCTATTTATAAAGTAGTAGTAGCATAAAACCTAACATCTTAGCCATTGTAAGTGTACAGTCCACATTGCTATATAATCTTTGCCCAGAAATTCTTACATTTACAAACTGAAAGTCTGTACACAGAGTCGCTGTTCTCTATTTCCTTCCCAGTCCCTAGGAGCTTCTGCCCTTGGCTTTGACTCTACTGTGAGCCTGGGGTAGGTAGAGCGACTGGAGGCACCTGTATGAGTATAGGGAAGTGGGTAGCCAGGTACTTGATATCTCTCAACTGCCATATTTAGAATGGTTCTGAGCTCCCGGAAGGACTTGGTTATGCAGATCTCAGCATGTCCAAGAGAGCCAGCACCAAAGCTAAAGCTACTCAGTGCATGATAAGCAAGTCACATCCAGCAGGACATGCACTTGCTGGTGCTGACTGGAACCTGGTGTAGACTCTGAGCCGAATGAAGACGTAGATGACACGTACATGATGTAACAAAATCTCTCCCAAGTCACTTGAAGACAGTGTGCTTCATACAAGGAACAGTTAACTAACACATCATTACAATGAAAAGCAATAAACTCTGGTATGCAACAAGCAAGTTAAGAAAGATGGACAATGGGGGGTAGGCATGATGGTGGGCTTCCTGTGGTACCAGCCTTGAAAGACTGAGATGGAAGGATCACTTAAATTCAGAAATTTGAGGGAAGAATGGGCAACGGAGAGACCTCATCTAAGGAAATAAATGAATAAATAGGCAGGCAGTGGTGGTGCATGTCTCTAATCCCAGTACTCAGAAGACAGAGGCAGACAGATCTCTATGAGTTCAAGGCCAGTCTGGTCTACAGATCAAGTTCTAGGACATCCAGGGACACAGAGAAATCCTATCTAGAAAGACAATAATGACAATCATCATCCTTCTCCTTCTCATCATCATCATCATCATCATCATCATTATCATCTCATCTTCTAGGAGAAAAAATTAAAGAAGTTAAATATTTATATAAATATTTATATAATTTTTTAATTTAAAAAAGTTAAAGAAATTAAATATTTATATAAATGGAGGTTTCTCTGTCCTGTCCCATCCCACAGCTGATTCTAAATAATGATTCAGAGGTTTAATATTAATTATTAATGCTCAACCAATACCTCAGCCTTGTTACTAACTAACTCTCACATTTAAATTAACCCATATTTCTATGTTTTGCCATATAACTCAAGACTTGCTGCCTCATTTTCTATACATTATGCTTGTTCAGCAACTGACTAGCATCTCTTTCAACTCCACCCCTCCTCATCTGAGTCCTCAGTTTGATCCACCTAAACTTATGCTGCCTGGCTATTGATCAAACAGCTTTCATTATTAACCAATGAGAAGAATACATATTCACAATGTACAGAAAGATCATCCCACAACATTTCCCCCTTTCTGTCTAATAAAAAACGTAGGTTTTAGCTTTAACATAGTAAAATTACATACAACAAAACAGTTACCAAGTAAGAATTACAGTTATAATATCTAGTCTACTTGTATTTGATAAAATTAGAGAAAATATTTAATTATCTATTCTATCTTGGTGAGTTTAAAGTTTTATATCTAATTTATCTTTTATCCTAACTAAGTAAAACTATAACTATAATTATCTAGTCTTTAACTCCTTCAAAGACTTGAGAAAAAAAATAATATTACCTTAGTAAACAGGAAGTGCAGGCAAGCAACTTTCAAAAAATGTGGGAAATGACAGAAACAGTTGATTATCTAGACAGTCACCCAAGATTTCTCTGTAATGTTGGAGCATCCATCTATGGCTAATGGGCCTAGCATATCTGACAGATTTTCCTGTGAAGCAGGGAATTTTGAAGGGCTATCCTATCTTGTCTTGGCAAAACTCAGCAGTTACCTTTCTTGCGTCCTGCTGGTTCAATTTGGACAGTAACCACCAGCAATTGAAGCAAGGACAGTTTTTTTGTTATATTTTGTTTTGCCTACATGGCTAACTTTTTTTCATAAAAAAAAAAAACTCCATGTGAAGTTTCTTTGATGCCCATCATCTTTTCTGGAGTACATTGGTGTTGCTAAGAACAGACATGTTTCACTGTCATGAAAAGTCTAAGTTATTAAAACATTTTAAATGCCATATTCTGTAGGTCTTTAAAATGCTTGAAGGAACCTATATATCTGAAATTTATCTTTGTATATCTAGAAAAACCTAACATGACTTTAAGTTTGACTATTATTACAGGAAATTCCTATACTTTATAGGAGACTAAGTGTATTTTTGTAAATTTGTATTACATTTTTAATTGAGCTACATAAACATAATATCTTAAACAAGAGTAGAAATATGCATACAGTGTAACAAAATTAACTTAATTTGTCATTAAGCTAAAATCCATATCAATACAAAATATTTTGAGATTAACAGTTGTTTTTGTATTAAAGGAGATTTAATAATTTATTCTTTTTATTCTATTTCTATATCATACTCTCTTTCTCTTTTAGAGAAAGATTATTTATGACCAATAATAATTTATAACTAACCCCCCCTTAAATAAAAACAAACATTTATAAACAATACTTTGGGAATTTGGGCATAGTTCTCTCAGCTATTTGCTGCTGATTGTTGGGTGCTGATCTTTGAGGGACCCTGAGAAAATTTAAGAAAATTGTTAAGTCTTGGCTATAGTAGTCTGTGAGACTGGCCATCTCAGTTAGCAGCCCTGAAGCTGTTTTAGATGCGGGATCATCTGGGCCAGGTAAAGAGGGAAATCTGGGGGATTGTGTTACTTCTTATTAATATCAAAATTCATGCACAATGTTTACAAGACAGAATGAAGAATCTGGGTCTCATCACCAACTGCTCCACAATTCCTGCTCAAGGACCAACTCTCTGCCACTGGCACTGCAGCCTTGTTCCCAAAGGGTGATGGGGGAAGCTCCAAGCCATGGCTTTGCCTGCTTTTAAACCATAAAGAGTGTGCACAACCCCCATTCCCCTTCTCTTATTGGGTCACAGGTCTCATATCTCCACAGAAGACCATGCCCATTGGACCAAGCTGCCCCATACAATTGACTATCAGACTGGATTCCTACAATATATTTGGAACAGTAAAGTGCTTGTGACTTGGCAAAGGATTCCAAGTGCCTGATAAAAGAAAATAGATCTTAAAAATCATGCCTTACAAACTAGATGGACAGTCAGTAGTGGGCAGGAGATAACATTGCTACAGCCTTTAAGAGACAGCTCCCAAACTTCCCTTCAGATACCTGTTGCCTACGTGGGCTGAGGCTCCAGCAAGGTGTCAACTCAGAGAGTGAGGGTATGACACATGGTATAGTGAGTGACTGCACTCAGAAGGGAATGTGGGGCAGGGATTTCCAGTAGGGCATGACTTAGCTCCTTCCAAGAGGACATTTGTCAATTTGTCTGGGTGACAGCAGTGGCTGGTACAACTGAGGGAAGGAGAATATTTCCAGTAGAGGACAGGATGCTTCTTCACATTCTTCAGTGTTCGAGGCAGCCCTAAACTAGGAATCTCTAGCCTCAAATGTCAGCAGTGCTGATACTGAGAACTCCCAGGATCAGCAGCACTTAGAAAGAGCTTCCGTAGTCCTGAGTTTCCTATGCCAGGTGCTACCTGGCCCTGCTGTGCCCTGATGGTTGGCACTGACCCCTTCCTACTGTGTCCTTTTCTCTCTGAGGTAAAAATGAAGCAGGATGTTTCACAGTGTTTTGTTAATTCGTTAGGGCCATGCACTTTTAGAACGGCAGCGTACATGCTGGCATCAGCAGTGTGCATGCCGGCATCAGTGGTGTGCATGCCGGCATCAGCAGTGTGCATGCCGCCATTTATTGTTACCAGCTTTGATACGCAATTGGTCAGGTTTTTATAATAAATAAGACAGCTCCCGGGAGAGAGCAGTGAGCCTCAAGTGAGTGCTTGAGATGTGGCTGGTGCAACAGAGGAACTGTGTTCTCAATTCTGTTTCGTATTAATGAATATGAATGACTGCCTGTGGGGGCCTTCTGTCCTGTAGGGACAGGAATAGCACCTGAGTCAGGGAGATGGAGAGCAGGGGATCCAATAAGAGGAAGCCACCGATAACCTACCGTACACGCGGAGAGGGAAGCAGCAGCAGATTGCTACAGGACCAGGCAAGCAGTCAGGGTTTCTGCCTCTATTTCCCCTCATTGCCTACTGTGCTTATTCTCATAAAGTCCAAAACAGAGGCTGGAGAGGTGGCTTTGCTAGTAAAATGCCTGCAGCACAGGCACTTGAGTTTCAATCCCCAGCATTCACAAAAAGAGTCAGGTGCAGTGCGCATGCCTGTAATTCTACACTCGAGAGGGAGAGGGCAAGACAGGAGGATTCCTGGGTCTTCTTAGCCAGCTGCTCTAGCCAAACCTGTTAGCTCTAGTCCAGTGAGAGACTCTTATCTCAGAAAGTAAGGTGAAGGGCTGGGGAAATGGATCAGTGAGTCAAAATGCTTTCCGTCCAAGCATGAGAACGTGAGTTTGAATTCTCAGAACCCACATAAAAGCCAGATACTTGGTGCAAACACCTGTAATCCCAGCATTCCTGGGGTGAGATGGGAGGTGAGGCGAGACAAACCCTGGCCACTCACAAGTTCAGCTAGACTGGAAGACCGCAGAAAAAGCAACAGGTCTGTTCCTGAGCCTAACAAGGGTAAAGTAAGAGACACTAGGCTCTGAAACCACTTGGAAAAAACAGGTGTGGGTGGGCTTCATTTCTACCAGGAATTTCTGGGATAATCACATTAGACTAGATTTCTATGTTGAATAGTTATTCCTATGAACATCGGGAGTCTTTGTGGAAAGCAAGGTGGATTGCTTCTCCAATTGTGTATCTTTCTGGAAGTAACTCAATGCTGAGCATAGAATATGTGCTGCAGAGGCTGCAGGGAGCTATAAGGAGGTGGATTCTGTTATCTGCCAGTGACCTGGACAGGAGATACTGGGAGATGATTGACAGACCATTTGTCCCGGGTGAAGCGGATGATTCACTTTTCTGGTGTTGGCCTGGGACCCTATCTGAGCAAGCTTTTCCTGCACAGGCACCCTCCATAGAACAGCACTGGATGCTGCAGGAGAGCGGCTATAGGGACTCTATATAGGGGACAGGAAGGAGGAAGCAATGGACTAAATACTTTCTAGAGTAATCAAAGGTCTGTTCACAATCTTTTCACCACATGGTCCCCTAGCAAAGCATATAAGGTTATATTCCCTGACTTCTGCAACTTTGATTTCTCTCTCTCTCTCTCTCTCTCTCTCTCTCTCTCTCTCTCTCTCTCTCTGTGTGTGTGTGTGTGTGTGTGTGTGTGTCTGTGTGTCTGTGTGTGTCTGTGTGTGTGTGTTCACTTGCACTGTATTTTATGAGGCCTTCCTCAACATTTCCCAACAGCTCTATCAAGTTCAACACATATCTACCGTCAGCTCTTACCGAGGCTCTCCTCGGACAGATCACTATGACTTTACTTACAGAATCATTTTTACTAAGCCGCAGGTACACTGCTCAAGTGTCTCTCTTTCCTCACCTTGACCTCTAGGAGTCTTCAGAAGCATGAACATCCATGACCACCAGCCCTGTAGACCTGCAATAACCTCTTTCTGTGTGGTCTCTACAGCGGGGGTGTCATTGGGCAGTGGGGTGTCCTGGCTTCCAGGTAATGTACTGTTGGTAAATTTCTAAGGGGAAACATCCATCATCTGCCCTGTACATGTGAAGAGTAGAGATGATTTGATTCCTTTGTCCTTTTACTTATTCTAGATTTTCAACTGGCTATATGAACTGCACACTAGCAGATTGACCTGCTCCCAAATGGCCTGGCTCCCAGATGCGCCCTAGGCTTGCTTTGATGCTTTGCGGTGGTTGTCTGGAACTCTTCATAATCTCTTCCTTGAACCTGCATTGCGTATGTCTAATATGATAAAAAAGCCACATCTAAGCAATATGCAGACCACCTTCCTTGCTGTCTCAGTTGCATACAGAGCTCCAGATGCTCCATGAGCACAAATCCCAGTGGTCCCACAGCCCACGGAACTTAAAGTAGTAGAAGTGAGCACAGGACACAAAAGCATGTTATAGTCAGGGCTCAGGAAATGGGGGCACTAAGAACCAGACAGGCAGCATTCCCTTTGAACTTCGTTCCACTGAAGACATGATGATGTGAAGAACCAAGGAGCCATGCAATGCCTGCTCTTGCTTGTTTAACCTGCTTCCCTGTGTCCACCAGCCACTTACAATATTGAAGAAAGGAGCTGGGAGAATCAGAGCAGGGTGAGCACAGCTCCTTTTCCTCTCAGGATTTCCTCTTCCATCACTAAGCCAGCAGCAGAGAAAACTGATAGAAAAAGAGTTGGAAAAGTCAACTCAGACTGGGTTGTAGGATTTAAAGTAAGGTTCAAAACTTCAAGCATGCCAGGCAAAAAAAACATGTCAACACCTAGGCACAGGGAAGGACTTCCTGGAAAGAATTCCGACAGCTTAGAAAATAATTGTAAAAATTGAAATATGGGGTTGCATACAATCTAAAGCTTGCACACACAAGGGAAAGAATCAGCAGAGTGAAGAGACAGCCCATAGAATGGTGAAAGACTTTACCAACAATATGTATATAAGGGAATTAACATCTAGACTATGCCTATAGCTCAGAAAATTAAACACCAAGAAACCAAATCATTCAATCAATAAACAGGCCAATGAATTGATTAGACAGTTCTTTTCTATTTTTTAATTTTTTTTGTTTTTAATTGACCTATATATTTTTCTTCACTGCCCTCCCTACCTCGCCATTCCTCTTTTACTCTCTCCCATGGTCTCCATGCTCCCAATTTACTCTGGAGATCTTGGATCAGACAGTTCTTAAAAGAGGAAATACAAACCAGCCAATGGCTATTTCAAAATAATGTTCAACATCTTTAGCTATAAGGGAATGGGAAGCAAAACCATGCTGAGATTCCATCTCAACAAGAAAACAAATGATTACAACTGTTGGTGAGGACACACGGCACAAGCAGTCCTTACACAGCACTGGTGGGAACTAAACCTGTGCAGCCTCTATGGAACTCAAAATGGAGGCTCCCCAGAAAACTAAAAGTAGAACCACCACATACCCAGGTATGCTGTGGGAGTTCCTTCAGCTCCTTCAGCCAATCGCCGCTGAGTTACCAGCCCATTGGGGCGTGGTCTCTCCCTTTAAAAAAAGCAGCGGCTGTCCTCCACTCTCTCTTTGTCTTCCGGCTCCGTTTCCGGCCCCTGGACTCCTTTCCTGTTCGCGCGGAGGGGTTGTTGTCTGGGACGGTAATCTGTAAGTTTTTTCCCCTTTGAATAAATAACCATTCTATTAATCATAATTCCAAACTGGTGTGGGATTGTCTGTGACTTACGCCTTCATCTGGCGCCCCACGTTTGGTTGTAGAACCCCCCCTTCCCCCCCACTCAACTGCTTGCTACCAGCTCGGCTAGTCACGAGACCTCCCTCAGCTGCGGCCTGTGCCCTGTGTGTGGAGCCAGCAGTTCAGTTAAACCCCACGCCTCCCAAGCTCCACAGGCTCGGGACAGTCTCTGCCTGCCTGGTTTGCTCTTTTCTGAGTTGTTTTTAAATTTCCCTTGTAAGTGCGGTGCTTTAGTGGCGTGAATCAGAACGACTTGGTCACGTGGAGGCATACGCGGCTTCCGGGTTGCTCTTTTCTACCCCTGGATTCTGGGTTTCTGGTTCCGTGTATGGAATTGATTTAATTAAACTTTCTTTCTTGAGCAACTTATATTTCCTAGTTTTTAACAAATACTAAGGCAGACACTGAAACAGGACCTGTTTAAGTCACCTTTGCAGTGGTTCTAGTCGCAACTTGGCAACAGCGCCGCCAACTAGACAAGAGGTAATATGGCAGTTTTTGTTTCCAACGCCAATTTTACTGTTTTCTTTATTAATACAATGGATTATGTCATGCAAGGTTTATATGACTATGGGAATATATTAATTTACTTGTTGCTAGGTTTCAGTTTTCTTTTCAATATTTTATCATTAAGAAAGATACGATTTTTACGGACTAATATTGAACAACTAGTTGAAAGGATTAAAATTATTGAAAATCAGGGGTTATCTGAACAAGTGGATACTATGATAGACAAAATTGACTCCATGTCCAAGGGTACTAGGAAGTTACCTGAAAGGGTACAGGCTGTTGAATTTGACGTTCAGATGTTACCACAAAGTTTTGATAAGGTAACAGATAGAATGAACCTCCAGAATGGGAACCAAAAAACTGATACCTTAGTGAAATTACTAGAAACACGGGTAGGTCAGGAGATTCAGGATTTAAGGGATACAATGATAAAAAAGATTAGAAATGATTGAAGAAACTATTGGAGCTGGTGAACAGAGTAAGAAGGCACAAGGACAGGATACAATGCCACCACCAGCTGTTAGAACTGGCTTACCCAGGGTTCTAACAACATACCCTGTAATTTATTCTGACAAAGGGTTAACTTCCAAAGGCTCAAAGGGAGTTAAAGAAGCTAGATGGACACCAATAGCAATGAATGATTTAAAAGAAATTAAGCAAGCTGTCGTTAACTTTGGCTTGCACTCTGCATTTGTTAAGGAAATGATAAGGACTTGGGCTTCTAATGTCAGAGCTACCCCCCATGATTTCTCTCAGCTAGTGTCTGCAGTTTTAGATGATGGGCCTTCCTTGATGTTTGGAATTTATTTCAGAGAAGAATCCAAACATATGGAACAGCAAGGAAGAGCAAAAGGTGTGGAGGTTTCCCAAGATCAAATTCTTGGTGTAGGAGCATATGCTGATCCACAGGTCCAAGCTCTTTATGATGAAGAAGTGCTGTCCTTATGTCACAAAGCAGCCTTGAATGCTTTGAATAGAATACAAGATCCAGCAAAAAGGGTCGAATCATATACCAGGGTTAGGCAGGGACAGAGAGAACCCTTTACTGACTTTGTGCAAAGATTAATTAAGGCTCTGGACATAGGGGTAACAGACCCAGAAGCTAGACGAATACTTCTTGAATCTCTAGCTTTTGAAAATGCAAATACTGAATGTAAAAAGATAATTGGGCCTTTAAGATCTAGATCAGCACCAATGGAAGAATGGATACGGCATACAATGAATGTTGAGATGTTTAGCTATAACGATGAATCCTGGGTAGGAGAAGCGATTTCCAAAGCTATGAGGAGACATCAAACTACCAGGTGTTTTAATTGTGGTAAATTAGGACATCTGAAAAGGGATTGCAGGCAAAGAAATCCTAGGAATAATATCTCCTCTGGGAATGACAAAAGTAGGAGATCTCAGCCTTCAGGTATATGCAGAAGATGCGGTAAAGGCCGACATTGGTCCAACGAATGCAGGTCAACAACAGACAGACAAGGCAACCCGATACCATCGGGAAACTCCTTGAGGGGCCTCTCGCAGGCCCCCAAGCCAAAAGTGGCCCAGTCATTCCCAGTTACAGTCGAAAATGTGTCTCACCAAGAAAATTAAAAACTCCAATGTCTGCCGTAAAAAGTAATACTGGTCTAAATGATGAATTACATGTGGAGAATGAGTCAAAAAATTCAGGAGGACAGAGTAAACGTATATTTTGGCAAACGTATATTAACGATCAAAGACCAAAGCTAAGAGTCTGTATAAATGGCATTTTTATTGAAGGCTTATTAGACACAGGTGCGGATGTAAGTATAATTACTCCAGAATCCTGGCATCCGAATTGGCCTCTTCATGAGGTAGATGTTCAGTTCCTGGGAATTGGAACCCTATCTCGTGTAAAACAAAGCACAAGATGGGTGGAATGCATAGGGCCTGAAGGGCAAATAGGAAGATTAAGGCCATATATAGCAAATATTGCAATAAATTTATGGGGCCGTGACCTGCTACAGCAATGGAATACCCAGATTAACATTCCTGTAGTTCCAGGAACTCACAATTCTGGGAAGGATATAATGAGGTATTATGGAAAAAGGTCACCAGCCATTCAGGCTGTACAAGAACACACAGCCAATAGCAAACCTTTAGAGGTACCAACAGCCCTACCTTTAAAATGGCTAACTGAGAAGCCAATATGGATCAAGCAGTGGCCTCTAGCTGAAGATAAGTTACAGGCTTTGGAACAGCTGGTACAAGAGCAACTAGATGCTAACCATATTGAAGAATCAACCAGCCCTTGGAATTCTCCTGTGTTTGTTGTAAAAAAGAAATCTGGTAAATGGAGAATGGTGACAGATCTAAGAGCTGTCAACAAGGTAATTCAGCCTATGGGTCCGCTACAATCTGGAATTCCTTTGCCTTCTCTATTACCAAGAGGATGGCCTCTTATAGTTATTGATTTGAAAGATTGTTTTTTCACTATACCTTTGCAAAAAAAGGATAGAGAAAAATTTGCCTTCACAGTGCCTACTTATAATAATTCTCAGCCTACTAGGAGATATCAATGGACTGTCCTCCCACAGGGGATGCTCAATAGTCCCACATTGTGTCAATATTTTGTTAATAAGCCACTGGAAATAATTCGTAAGCAATTTCCCAAGTCCATAATTTATCATTACATGGATGACATTTTATTATCTGATTCAAATAAAGATATTTTGGAAAGTATGTTTGAAGAAGTAAAGAAAGTTTTGCCTAGGTGGGGATTACAAATTGCCCCTGAAAAGATTCAAAGAGGAGATTCTATTAATTACCTAGGCTACAGAATAGGGTTAGAGAAAATTCGAACACAAAAGGCACAAATTAGGAGAGACCGGTTACGGACTCTTAATGACTTCCAAAGATTGTTAGGAGATATTTCCAGTCTACGACCAGCTGTTGGGATAACACCTGATCTAATAGTTCATTTAAACAAAACCTTAGATGGTGATAAGGATTTGAATAGTCCCAGAAAATTGACAGTTGAAGCAGAAAAGGAACTGACAATGATTGAGGAAAAATTACAGGAGGCACATGTGGATAGGGTCAACCCGAATCTTAGTTCCATCCTAGTCATACTGCCTTCCAGAATTTCTCCTACAGGGATTTTAATGCAGAGGGAAGATATTATTTTAGAGTGGATATTTATACCTCATAAACCAAGTAAAAAATTAAAAACTTATGTAGAAAAGGTTTCAGAATTAATTATAAAAGGTAAACTGAGACTTCGTCAACTAGCAGGTATAGACCCAGCAGAAATTATAGTGCCTTTTACTACTGAGGAAATAAGAAAGTTATGGGAAGATAATGAACCATGGCAAAGAGCTTGTGCTAATTTTTTGGGAGAAATTAGCAGCAACTATCCCAAAAGTGATAGACTTAACCTCATAAAGAGAACTTCTTGGATTCTTCCTAGAATTGTACGTGATGCTCCAATAACTGGAGCTCGGACATTTTATACCGATGCAAATAAATCAGGGAAAGCAGGTTATAAATCAGAAGAATTGAGTAAGGTGGAACAAAGCCCTTATAATTCTGTCCAGAAGGCAGAATTATATGCCATTCTTATGGTGCTAAGGGATTTTAAAGAACCTCTTAATATAGTTACAGATTCACAATATGCAGAAAGAGTTATCTTGCATATTGAAACCGCTGAATTCATACCAGATGACACAGAGTTGACTTCATTGTTTATCGAGGTACAGGACATAATTAGGAATAGGCTTTGTCCAATGTACATAACACACATCCGGTCCCATACCGGTCTGCCTGGGCCTCTAGCACAAGGTAACGCTGAAATTGACCAATTATTGATTGGAAGCGTTCTGCAGGCCTCAGAATTTCATAAAAAACATCATGTCAATAGTAAAGGCTTAAAGAAAGAGTTTTCCATTACATGGCAACAAGCTAAGGACATTATAAAGAGATGTCCTACTTGTTCTTTCTATAATCAAACACCATTGCCTGCAGGGAGTAACCCAAAGGGTACTCAAAGGAATGAAATCTGGCAGATGGATGTGTTCCACTTTATGGAATTTGGTAAATTAAAATATGTACACCACACCATAGACACGTATTCAGGTTTTCAATGGGCAACTGCCCTGAGCTCAGAAAAGGCTGATTCGGTAATCACACATTTATTGGAAGTTATGGCCATCATGGGTATACCTGCACAAATAAAGACAGACAATGGTCCAGCATATGTATCTAAGAAAATGAAACGCTTCTTTGCTTATTATAATATAAAACACGTTACAGGTATACCAAATAATCCTACAGGTCAGGCAGTTATAGAAAGATCAAATCGTACTATAAAGGATATGCTAAACAAACAGAAAGGGATGAAAGATACCCCCAGAAATAGATTGCATAATGCTTTATTAACCTTGAATTTTCTTAATGCTAATGAGAAAGGAACAACAGCAGCAGAGAGGCATTGGATAATGGAAAAAACTTCTGAACTAAACCAACCTGTTTATTTCAAAGACGTGCTGACCTCTCAATGGAAGCCAGGAGATGTGCTACGTTGGGGAAGGGGTTTTGCTCTTGTTTCCACAGGAGAAGAAAAATTGTGGATACCATCAAAATTAATAAAGGTTCGATTTGAAGAGGAGAAACCTCTTGGAAAGGAGAAATGACAGCATCTACAATGATGATAACCATACAGGTGGTAAGAAAAGCATATAGAATGGGGGCAGGGTTCTGTTCTTATCTCCACAGGAAAACACTGATCTTTGAAAAGTTCAAGGGACCCTGGATATTTGAATACTGACAGATGGAAAATAACGGCCCAATAGGGACTATCAAGAAAACTGAATAGGTTCTGTAAGTACCATATACTAAATCATATTTCTAAATTTATAGAGCTGGTTTTAGAGTTGAACTCTGGCTCAGTCCCTCTCTAATTCCAAGCCTGTTGTTTAAAGAAAAACCCAGAGTTTCTGGAGTTTCTGTCTCATGTCAAGAGCCATGATATGGGACAGAAAGAAATATGAGTTTAGAAAACATCTTTACTTTTCTTCATATCTATCATACCTTCATTAAATATATCTATCATGTCTCTCATTGAATATAGGTATTCATGTATATGTCTATATAATTAATGTTTAAGTTTTCCACAATGAACAATGAGTTTTTCCTACAGTGACATTTGAAGTTTCCAGGAAGAAGATGGGGCCCCATAACAACAACTCCACCTGGTTGATATGACGTCATGATACTGATAGCGCTACTACAAGACCTGTTTTGGGTACCAGCTGCACAAGACGGTTCCAACGTGCTGAAATGGTGCACATCTTGTACAACATTCTGGCCAGACCTCCACAAAATACTCAGAGACTATTTGCAATTTTAAAAGACATTGATCTTGAAATTTAACCATCATCTTACTTTCACAGGATCCCCCAGAAAGAACGTCGCCCCCATGACAGCTGGAAGTAATTCTAGAGAACGACGTCCCCTCTCCCAATAAAGTTTGTCCTTGGGTTTAGGGACATCATTTAGGGGTTGGTTATAATTAGTATACGGTTGAGGGTTGGGGGAGGAATTTTATAAGCACAGGAATCTTAAAAAAAAAAAAAAAAAAAAAAAAAAAAAAAAAAAAAAAAAAAGGAGGGATAATTGGATTATGGGATAAATAGATTTGTACTTGTGAGTTATTGCTTTTAGACAAACATATTGGTATCGATTCTTATATATTGATACAAAGTTAAATTATGTTGACTATTTTATGCATGCATGCTTCATGCTTCTACCTCTGTTTAAAACATTTTTATGTATTTGTATATATATATTGTATTGATATATGTATATTTACCATATTGCATTGTACACTTCTACCTCTGATTAAGATACTTATATATTGTTTATGTATTGATATATATTTACCATATTGCAATGTATACTTGCACATTGTTTATATTTGGAGGTCTCATTGTCCTCATTTATTGCACACTTGTTTATTATCTCAGTCTTTAAGTTAGATAGATATTGAGAATTATATAGATCAACAGTCATCTAAGTTTGTCATTTATAATTAGACTAATCAGGTTCTTTAGATATATAGAGATTATATTCAGTATAGATAGATAATCTTCAACCTCTTCAAAGAGCTGTAGAAAATGGCCTTTAATCTAATTCAGAGTTCTATGGTAGGGAGACACAATCACTCCTGGCAACACTGATCTATGCCCGAGAGAATGTTGAGCACCAAAGACACTCCACCTGGAGCCTTTCTTCTTGGCAGAACTGGCCTTTGGGTAAAAAAATGCTCATACCTCAACTACTGACAGAGTTACAGAATATCCGTAAATGGATAAAACAAGACTGTCATATCCTGCCAAGACAGGGTAAGATAGTTTTGAAGTTTCTTGCCTTTGAAAATGGTATGTCAGTTACATCAGGCCTTAGCCAAAGTTGGTTGCTTCAACGCTGCAAATGTGACTTTGGGGTGTTTGTCCAGGTAGCCAGTTGTCTCTGCGATTTGGTACATGTTCTGGAAGTTGTTTGATTGCACTTCCTAATTACTCAGATAACATTATTTCCCTTCTCAGATCTTCGATGGGATTGAAGATTATATAAATGTAGTTACTTTCCTTTCATGACTTGGCCAAGTTATTTGTTATACAAGACTTAAGCTAGTTAGAATAGGATATTTGTATTTATTGTATATAATTTCGTAGGTTTGTACTTATTGTATATAATTGCGTAGTAGGCTTAGAACTCTCTTACTTAAACAAAAGGGGGAGATGCTGTGGGAGTTCCTTCAGCTCCTTCAGCCAATCGCCGCTGAGTTACCAGCCCATTGGGGCGTGGTCTCTCCCTTTAAAAAAAGCAGCGGCTGTCCTCCACTCTCTCTTTGTCTTCCGGCTCCGTTTCCGGCCCCTGGACTCCTTTCCTGTTCGCGCGGAGGGGCTGTTGTCTGGGACGGTAATCTGTAAGTTTTTTCCCCTTTGAATAAATAACCATTCTATTAATCATAATTCCAAACTGGTGTGGGATTGTCTGTGACTTACGCCTTCACAGGTATACCACTCTAGGGTTACACCTGAAGAACTCTAAATCAATGCACCACAGAGATGTTTGCATGTCCACATTTATAGCTGTGCTATTCATAATAGTCAAGACATAGAACCATCCTGATGTCCATAAACATACGTTTAATGGAAATTTATTCAACTGCAGAGAAAAATGAAATTGTAACATTTGTAGGTAAATAGACAGAATTGAAGGTCATCATGCTAAAAAAAATAGAACATCAAACCCATCTCTCATCTGTAAGTGTGTGTGTGTGTGTGTGTGAGAGAGAGAGAGAGAAGAGGGGGAGGGAGGGAGGGAGAGAGAGAGAGACATGAAGTAAGAGGGTGTCTGTAGGGTGGAAGAGTTCTAAAATAGGGAAAGAGAAAAAGAAAGGATAATGGGAGAGATAAAGAAAAATATCACGTGTTCTTTCTCACAGAATGCATCTCTCTCTTTCTCTCTCTCTTTCTCTCTCTCAAACACACACACACACACACACACACACACATGCACGCGCAACATGACTTATTTGGAGAAAAGGAAGGAGCCAATAGAATCAGACAGGGTGATAAAGGAGCAAATATAACCAAAGCACAATGACAAGAATGTGTACAAAGGTCACAAGGACACCTACTATTGTATGCATTGACTAAAAATCCTCTTTGGAAGGAATGAAACACGCAGGCAGGTGTTAGGTGCCGACTAGCAGGGTGACACTTCTGTGATTTCCTCATCCATGACAAACGCTTTTATGTTTGCATGTAAAAAAGACACCTCACAGTATAAAGATGCACATAAAACACACTAGTATCTTGGCTTTATTCATAGAATCCTTAGAAAGCAGACAAGGACGCTTAGATGAAGTCAGGGTAGAGACACAAATGAGGATCTATCTCTCACTCTAGCATCCTCCTTCCTGTCCCATACCTCTAGCCGCTCACCTGCAGCATCAAGGCTGTTCTATGGAGGGCTGCTGGGAGGAAGAGGAGCTGGATTGGAATCTCTTTCTTTGGGGGATTTATAACACGACTGGAGAAGCGAGCCTTGTTCAACCTAAGCTATAGCCTAGAGGAGAAAGAAAGGCCATCCTTTCTCCACTGTGAGTTTTCGTCCCGGGTCTAGAACTTTATATTCAAACACACGGTCATTCTTCCTAAAGCCCATGAAGTTTGGTCATTGCACTTCTGAAAGTCAAGGGTCACTGTGGGAACCAGCTACCTACAAAAGCTGAGAGGACAGTTCCTCTGAGTGCCACAGGGACTTTTTAATCTGGAAAGATCACAGGAATCATTCAGAACTATCACTGAATAACTTGTGTTTTCTGAGAGATAGCAGTGAACTAATTCACTCTTTGGGTGCTTAGCCATTAGGATGCTCAAGTCACAGTCACCAGAAGGAAAGAAGGGTGTCCCCAAGCCTTTGGGCTGACGTCTTTGATGCTGAAATGCAGTGCTGTTGGGTGGTGGAACAGGGAGGAGTAAGTCAAGAGAGGTCGCTGGGAGTTGGATCTCTCTCTCTCTCTCTCTTTCCTACAATCAGGTGATATTTTATTTTGTTCTCTTACATGTTCTCATTATAATGCGTTGTCTTATCACAGACCCCACACAGCAGAGCCAATGGACCATGGACTGAAACCAGAGTCAAAATTAAGTATACCTTAAAGAGTGTTTTCTCTGACATTTGTCAAGAGCGACTAAAGCTGATGAACATAGTGCCTTTTTGAGGAAGCTGAGCTTTAGGGTTAGGCAGGGGTGGGGGGCTGGAGAGGTGGCTTAGTTGTTAAGAGCACCGACTGCTTCTCCAAAGAACCCAAGTTCAATTCCCAGAACTCACAAGGCAGGTCACAGCTGTCTATAACTCCAGTCCCAGGGTATAAGGCATCTTCAGGCAGACAAACATGCAAGCAAAACACCAATGCACATAAAAATAAAATAAAATGAGCTAGAGTTCTGCTCTCAAATGTAGTGGGTTTCAGGGTCCCATCCAAAGAGAGCTCATTAGTTCATTTGTGGAGAAGCCCTGCTGCTCTCACTGTTTACTGTGCACCACGGAGTAAAGTCTACTGCAGGAAAGTGTGGGAGCCAAGACTGTTTCTATGGCTAGCCCTTTCTTAAAGAAAAAGAAAAGACATTTTTAAAGACATGTAAGCGCAAGTGGTGTTATTGTAGGGAGGACTTAGAAAACTAGAATTGATTATTTTCAGGATTTTTTTTTGAATACTAATAATTGCCATTCCTAGTCACTATTATTCTCAACCAAATGAGAGCCCTGGGGTCCACACTGCAGAGAATGTGGATCTTGTTTTCCTTGGTTAGAGAGACGGCACAGGTGTCATAGTGAGCCTGGGAGGGCAAAATACATCTACAGCTGTCTGTTGTCTCCTTCTATCACATGGGTTCTAGGGTTGGACTCTATCCTGGCCAGCGGGATGCAAACGGTGATCCCTGATAAACCTAGGGGAGAGGAATGAAGAGACAAGAGACACGAGAAATGACGACAAGACAGGATTTCTGATCAAGCCGGCTAGTTTATTATTTCCTCAGAAGCAGTTATATTGCAAACGGGCAAAGCAGGGAGGGAAGGGTGTCAGGAAACTCAGGTCTGCTGGAATTCAAGTCCTGAGGCTTCCCTAGCTGATAAGTAAATACTGAGGGTCTGTGCTTGTTGACTAACAAAGGAAAATGCTAAATGATTCTGGAGCCTGGTGCCTGCAGGTCTCTGCTAGGAGATAAGATACCAGGTTGATTTCCTAGACCCTGCAGAGGGGATAGAGGTAAATGTTTTTCTTAACTTGTGAGCTTAAGATGGCTGTAAACACAATGCAGATCTCAAAATACAGGTCTTTGCTTCCAACAGGACTCAGATAGGCAGGCCTGGGAGTGAGCACCTCTACTGCTGAGCCAACTCACCAGCCCCGCCTTTGTATTCTCTAACCTGCATTTTCCCATTTTCTCACATCACATCTGGCAGCAACAGCATATAAGTGAAATAGTGTAAAATTCCTCTTTTGTCTGTCTTACTTCTCTTAACACAATGTGCTCTGGTTTTACCCATGTTGCTCTAGATGGTGGAATCGCCTTTTTGAAGTTGAATGACATCCCAGTGTATACTATTTACATCAAAATGTGTTTGTCTGCTCACATCAACACCTACACGTGCTGATTTCATATCTTGGCCATTATGAGTCATGGACGAATATTTCCATGAGGTGCCTGTTAAGCCCAGATCATAGAGTCCCCCTCAAACCACCTAGGAAACAGTCCTGTATGTAAAAACAAAGAACCTTTATTCTTACACAAGTTTGCAAACTCAAACTCTCCCTGTGTCCTTTGTGTGGGGGTGGTTGTGGAGCCCTGAGTTCAGTTAGAGTAGGTTTTTTATTGTAGCAAAGGTGGGGATGAGGGATTTCTAAGTTTCAGGACCCCTGATTGGCTGACATTTGTCTAGGGGTGTCCTGGTGAGTGTGTGCTGGCAGGTGATCCTATCTACAATGATTGGAACATTAGAAATTTCCTTTGGATGGTCTGTTCCTGGATGGTGACAGGGTAGTCCGTGATCTTTTTTGGAACCAGGTATTGCCTCAGGGTAAACTACTGAGACTCGGGCCTCTATTGAGCTGGTCATGGCTGGGTCCTACAGCGCCCATCTCCTTTCCTTCTAGTATATAGCTATGTATATACTGGAATGGGATGGCAGAGTCATATGGTTGGATGATGCCTTTTTTTTTTTTTTTTGCAGGACCTGCTAAGGTTTTTTGCTGCAATGCACCATCTTACATTGCTATTCATAGTCTATAGGTGTTTACTCTTCTCCACACTTTCACCAAGCCTGGTGAAAGATTCTATTTCTGTGAATATCACCCTAGCAGGTATGAGGAGACTGGTAGCTGGATTTTCACTGCCCTGGTTATTAGTAATGCTGAGAAGTCTTCATGCAGAGCGGTGGTGGTGCAGGCCTTTAATCCCCTGCTTGGGAGGCAGCAGTAGGCGGATCTCTGTGAGATTGAAGCCAGCCTGGTCTACAACAGAGCAAGTTCCAGGACAGGCTCCAAAGCTACAGAGAGAAATCCTGTGTTGAAAACAAACAAACTACAGCAACAACAAAAAAACAAATAAAAAACAAACGAAAAAATTTTTTTCATGTACTTCTTGACTGTTGGAAGATCTTTATAGAGAGTTGTCTATTCAAGTCCTTTCCCAGCAGACCTAATGTTCTTTACATGGTGTTTATTGTCAGTATGCAGGAAGTCAACAGAGTCATGTGTCTTGTGTCCAGACACTTTGTTCATCCCTTTGTCCCTGTTGGGGTTTTGCAAAGTCTCAGGGTCAGTTTGCATATCACTCATTTCCGTTTTCTGCATACATGGCCCTGTTACTAGTTCCGGGAGGCCCACCACTACTAGTCCAGCTGAAATAGAGGTTACTAGAGATAGATTTATTCAAATCTGGGCTTAGGGAAAAGCATGGAGACTATATACCTTCCAGGAAAGCCTCCTCATTTTCAAAAAGGAAGGTGCTCTCAGGGTTTTTAATGGAGCCCGGTAGAAGAAATTTTTGTTCTTCTGTGGAAGTTTCTTAAATAGTGGAGAATTTGCATAAGAATTTCTCTGCAAGCCTCAGGATGTCCTGGGTCCCCAATTAACATACGAATAGGTAACAAGAAAACCTGGTCTCTAAGTTAGACTATGGGGTGTGTTTGTGTGTGTGAGTGTGTGTGTGTGTGTGTGTGTGTGTGTGTGTGTGTAGGACTGGCCTTCCATTAAGGGGGAAGGTGAGGTTGGCATGGCTTAGTTTACTTTGCGCATGAATGCCTGTCTAAAGAAGACTGTTGTTTCCAGCTTATCGCCTCCTTTAGAAATGCATTTTCATTTTCTCTGCAACTTTTAGTTTGATCCGTTACTTTGGTTTAGGACCCCTAGTAATAAGCTCCAAAAATGTGACAGTTACTGTCTTTTACCAACCTTGAAAGCAACCATGGGGGAGGAGACTAAATCTTAGGCTTTTTACACATGATTGTTATAGTGTTGAAACTGTTGGGTCTATTGTTTTGTAAACCATTTTTCTAACTTCATGAACTCATGTCTGGATTGATGTAAAGTGACACTTTAAATGGCATCTTTAATAAGTTTTCAGTATATAAATAATAATCCAGCTACAGGAAATTAAGGCAATATTATGAGAAACAGCATTTGGACTGGGGAGATGGCTCAATGACTAATGCTTGTAACCCAGTTACCTGGGCTTTGGTGCCCTCTTCTGGCCACTGTAGGCACTTGCACTTCTGTATATATACCCACACAGAGACACATAATTGTAAACATCATAAAATAGATCTTTTAAAAGTAGTAGCTAGAGATTCCGTCTCCATTTTGCCAAGGAGCTGGCACTGGTGGTTTCCTTGGTTGCGGTGAAGTTGCTACTGCCAGGAAATGATGAACTGAGAGCTTTGGCGAGCTGAGAAACCACAACATGTGCTGAAGAGTTCTATCCAGAGAGTGCTGAGGAGTTCTATCCAGAGAGGTGAGTGGGTGCTAGCCAGGGCGGACTGTCCCGGAAAAGAGCACAGCCCCCCCCCCCAGCTTCTGCAGCAGGGTCTTCGGTGTTCCATGGGACTTCTCCCTGTCCCCACTGCCGCCCTTTTGTCTCCTGTGTCCTTGGAATACCAGCTGTCCCTGTTTCAGTGCTGAGGAGTTCTATCCAGAGAGTGCTGAGGATTTCTAGCCAGAGAGGGTCACCCTTCTGTCTCCTGTGTCCCTGGAGTACTGGCTGTCCCTGCTTCAGTGCTGAGGAGTTCCATCCAGAGAGGAGGAGATGGGCAGGTGCCAATACAAGAATTCCTCCAACAACCTGAAAGGCAACATGACATCACCAGAATCCAGGGATCACAAAACTAGAAGAATTGAACACCCTACTCCAGAAGAAATAGAAGAAATCGACTCTAAGCAGAACTTTATGAAAATAATAGAGGAATTTAAACAGGAGGTGAAAAATCTGCCGTAAAAAATGGAAGAGAAGTATAACAAAAGATTGAAGAAATGAGTAAAGAAATGGAAGAGAAGTATAACAAAAGATTGAAGAAATGAGTAAAGAAATGGAAGAGAAGTATAACAAAAAGATTGAAGAAATGAGTAAATCCGTAAATGAAACCCTGGGAAACCAAGAAAAGGCAATCAAACAGGTAATGGAAACAGTTCAAGATTTGAAAACTGAAATGGAGGCAATGGAAAAATCACAAACCAAGGGCCGGCTGGCTATAGAAAATCTAGGTAAATGAACAAAGACTTCAGAAACTAGCATAACCAACAGAATACAAGAGATAGAAGAACGAATCTCAGACTCTGAAGACACCATAGAGAAAATAAACGCTCTGACCAAAGAAAACAGCAAATCCAACAAATTCTCATCCCAAAACATTCAAGAAATGTGGGACACAATAAAAAAACCAAATATAAGAATAATGGGGTAGAAGAAGGAGGAGAATTTCATATCAAAGGTCCAGAAAATATTTTCAACAAAATTATAGAAGAAAACTTCCCCAACCTAAAGAACTATGTCCCTATGAAGGTTCAAGAAGTATACAGAACACCAAATAGACTGGATCAAAAAAAAATCCCCTCGCCATATAATAATCAAAACACAAAACATTCAGATTAAAGAAAGAATATTAAGAGTTGCAAAGGACAAAGGTCAAGTAACTTATAAAGGTAAACCTATCAGACTTACACCGGACTTCTCTATGGAAACCATGAAAGCCAGAAGGTCCTGAATAGAGGTACTGCAGAAACTAAGAGACCATGGATACAAGCCCAGACTACTATACCCAGCCAAGCTATCGTTCACTATCAATGGAGAAAACAAAATATTCCAGGATAAAAACAAATTTAAACAATACATAGCCACAAATCCAGCCTTACAGAAAGTATTAGAAGGAAAATCACAACCCAAGGAATCCAACATTGCCAATACTGCCTACAATAACTCAGACATCTAGCGACCCTTTACAAGCACATCTCAAAGAAGGGAAGCACACACTCTACTACCCCCCCCCCAAAAAGAAAAATATCCGGAGTCAACAACCACTGGTCATTAGTATCACTTAATATCAATGGACTCAATTCGCCTATAAAAGGGCACAGACTTAGAGATTGGATACGAAAACAGGATCCAACATTCTGCTGTTTACAAGAAACACACCTCAACCACAAAGACAGACACCTACTCAGAGTAAAGGGTTGGGAAAAGGTTTTCCAAGCAAACGGACCTAAGAAACAAGCGGGTGTGGCCATTCTAATATCTAACAAAATTGACTTCAAACTAAAATCAATCAGAAGAGATCGAGATGGACATTTCATACTCATAACAGGAACAATTCATCAGGAGGAAGTCTCAATCCTGAATATCTATGCCCCTAATATAAAGGCACCCACTTATGTAAAAGAAACACTTCTAGAACTCAAGGCAGTCATCAAATCACACACACTAATAGTAGGAGACTTCAACATACCTCTCTCACCAATGGACAGGTCAATCAGACAGAAACCTAACAGAGAAATAAGAGAATTATTGGAGGTATTGAATCAAATGGACTTAACACACATCTATAGAACATTCCACCCAAATAGGAAAGAATATACCTTCTTCTCTGCAGCTCATTGAACCTTCTCGAAAAATTGACCACATACTCGGTAACAAAAAAAAATATTAGTAACCACCTGTGTCTTGTCAAATCACCATGGATTAAAGTTAGAATTCAACAACAATGCTACCCCCAGGAAGCCAACAAACTCATGGAAGCTGAACAGTCAACTACTGAATCACCCCTGGGTCAAGGAAGAAATAAAGAAAGAAATTAAAGTCTTCCTTGAATTTAATGAAAATAAAGACACAACATACTCAAACCTATGGGACACTATGAAAGCAGTGCTAAGAGGAAAGTTCATAGCACTAAGTGCCCAATTAAAGAAAACAGAGAAAGCACACATTGGGGACTTAACAGCACACATGAAAGCTCTAGAAAAAAAAAAAGCAGATTCACCCAGGAGGAGTAGAAGACTGGAAATAATCAAACTGAGTGCTGAAATCAACAAAATAGAAACACAGAAAACAATCCAAAGAATCAATGAAACAAAAAGCTGGTTCTTGGAGAAAATCAACAAGATCAACAAACCCCTATCCAAACTAATCAAATGGCAGAGAGAGAACATGCAAATTAATAAGATTAGAAATGAAAAGGGGGACATAACCACAGACACAGAGGAAATTCAGAGAATCATTAGATCTTACTACAAAAGCCTGTATGCCACAAAATTGGAAAATGTAAAAGAAATGGACATTTTTTTAGATAAGTACCATATACCAAAGTGGAATCAAGAACAGGTGAACAATCTAAATAGACCTGTTAGTCGCCAAGAATTAGAAGCTGTTATCAAAAATCTCCCTACCAAAAAAAGCCCAGGACCAGATGGTTTCAATGCAGAATTCTACCAGAACTTCCAGGAAGAGCTAATACCTATACTCCTTAATGTATTTCACAATATAGAAACAGAAGAGTCATTGCCAAACTCCTTTTATGAAGCCCAGTTACTCTGATACCAAAACCACATAAAGACACAACCAAGAAAGAGAATTATAGGCCAATCTCACTCATGAACATCGACGTGAAAATTCTCAATAAAATACTGGCAAACCGAATCCAAGAACACATTAGAAAAATTATCCATTATGATCAAGTAGGCTTCATCTCAGAGATGCACTGCTGGTTCAACATACGCAAATCTATCAATGTAATCCATCATATAAATAAACTGAAAGAAAAAAAACATATGATCATTTCATTGAATGCTGAAAAAGCATTTGACAAAATTCAACACCCCTTTATGATAAAGATGTTGGAGCGATTGGGGATCCAAGGATCATACCTAAATATAATAAAAGCTATTTACAGCAAGCTGACAGCTAACATCAAATTGAATGGAGAGAAACTCAAAGCCATTCCACTAAAATCAGGAACACGACAAGGCTGTCCACCCTCTCCATACCTCTTCAATATAGTGCTTGAAGTTCTAGCAATACCAATAAGACAACATAAGGGGATCAAGGGGATTCGAATTGGAAAGGATGAAAAACTTTTGTTATTTGCAGATGATCTGATAGCGTACATAAGCGACCCCAAAAACTCTACCAAAGAACTCCTACAGCTGATAAACACCTTTAGTAATGTGGCAGGATACAAGATCAACTCCAAAAATTCGGTTGCCTTCCTATACACAAAGGATAAAGAAGCAGGGAGGGAAATCAGAGAAACATCACCTTTCACGATAGCCACAAATAGCATAAAATATCTTAGGGTAACTCTAACCAAGGAAGTGAAAGACCTATTTGACAAGAACTTTAAGTCTTTGAAGAAAGAAATTGAGGAGGATACCAGAAAATGGAAAGATCTCCCTTGCTCTTGGATTGGGAGAATCAACATAGTAAAAATGGCAATTCTACCAAAAGCAATCTATAGATTCAATGCAATCCCCATCAAACTTCTTCACAGACCTTGAGAGAACAATAATCAACTTTATATGGCAAAACAAAAAAACCCAGGATAGCCAAAACAATCTTATACAATAAAGGAACTTCAGGAGGCATTACCATCCCTGACTTCAAACTCTATTACAGAGCTACAGTATTGAAAACAGCTTGGTATTGGCATAAAAACAGAGAAGTCGACCTATGGAATCGAATAGAAGACCCGGATATTAACCCACAAACCTATGAACACCTGATTTTCGACAAGGGAGCTAAAGGTATACAATGGAAGAAGGAAAGCATCTTTAACAAATGGTGCTGGCATAACTGGATGTCAACCTGTAGAAGAATGAAAGTGTATCCATATCTATCACCATGCACAAAACTCAAGTCCAAATGGATTAAAGACATCAACATTAATCTGACCACTTTGAACCTGATAGAAGAGAAAGTGGAAAGTAGTCTACAAGACATAGGGACAGGAGACCACTTCCTAAGTAGAACCCCAGTAGCACAGACAATAAGAGAATCAATGAATAAATGGGACCTCCTGAAACTGAGAAGCTTCTGTAAAACAAAGGACACTGTCAGTAAGACAAAAAGGCTACCTTCTGACTGGGAGAAGATCTTCACCAACCCCTCATCAGACAAAGGTCTGATCTCCAAAATGTACAAAGAATTCAAGAAACTAGACACTAAAACTCTAATTAATCCAATTAAAAAATGGGGTACTGAACTGAACAGAGAATTCACAACAGATGAACTTCGAATGGCCAAAAGACATTTAAGGTCATGTTCAACCTCCTTAGTGATCAGGAAATGCAAATCAAAACAACTTTGAGATATCATCTTACACCTGTCAGAATAGTTAAACTCAAAAATACCAATGATAGCCTATGCTGGAGAGGATGTGGAGTGAAGGGAACACTCATCCATTGTTGGTGGGAATGCAAACTTGTGCAGCCACTGTGGAAATCAGTGTGGCGGTTTCTCAGGAAACTGGGAGTCAACCTCCCTCAGGACCCAGCAATTCCACTCTTGGGAATATACCCAAGAGAGGCCCTATCATACTACAAAAGCATTTGTTCAACTATGTTCATAGCTGCACTATTTGTAATAGCCAGAACCTGGAAACAACCTAGGTGCCCCTCAATAGAAGAATGGTTAAAGAAGGTGTGGAACATATACACATTAGAGTTTTACTCAGCGGTAAAAAACAATGACATCTTGAATTTTGCATGCAAATGGATGGAAATAGAAAACGCTTTATTGAGTGAGGTAACCCAGACCCAAACAGAGGACTATGGTATGTACTCACTCATAAGTGGATTCTAGCCTTAATTGAAGGTCTTTGAGCCTATAATTCGTGATCCTAGAGAAGCTAAATAAGAAGGTGAACCTGAAGAAAATAATATAGTTATCCTCCTGGATATTGGAAGTAGACAAGATTGCCAGGCAAATTTGGGTGCATGGGGCGTGGGGGGTGGAAGTAAGGGGAGATGGTTAGAGAGAAGGGAGAGGGGGAGGATTGGGGATGGCTTGGGGGAATGGAATGGGGGGAGGGAGGAAGGATGGATATGGGAGCAGGGAGGTATATATCTCAACTAAGGGAGCCATTTTAGGGTTTGCAAGAGTATTGATTCTGGAGGGGTTCCCAGGCCCAAGGAGAGGTTCCCAGATTGTTCCCTGGGCAGCAGAGGAGAGGGTGCCTGAACTGGCCTTGGCCCATAACCATACTGATGAACATTTTGCATATCACCATAGAACCTTCATCTGGCGATGGATGGAGATAGAGACAGAGACACACATTGGAACACTGGACTTAACTCCCTAGGTCCAAATGAGAAGCAGAAGGAGGGAGAATGTGAGCAAGGAAAGCAGGATCTGAGGGAACCTTCATCCGACGATGGATGGAGATAGAGACGGAGACCCACATTGGAGCACTGGACTGAGCACCCAAGGTCCAAATGAGGAGCAGAAGGAGGGAGAACATGAAAAAGGAAGTCAGGACTGTGAGAGGTGCGTTCACCCACTGATCCAAGGGGACTGATCTAATGAGAGCTCACCAAGGCCAGCTGGACTGGGACTGAACGAGCATGTGATCAAACCGAATTCTCTGAATGTGGCTGACATGGGGGCTGACTGAGAAGCCATTGGCAATGGCACTGGGTCTTCTTTCGTCTGCATGTACTGGCTTTTTGGGATCCTAGTCTGTTTGGATGCTCACCTTCCTAGACCTGGAGGGAGGGGGGAGGAACTTGGACTTCCCACAGGGCAGGAAACCCTGACTGCTCTTAGGACTGGAGAGAGAGGAGGAGAGGGAGTGGGGGGAATGGGAGGGTATTGGGAGGAGGGGAGGAAGTGGAAATTTTTATAAATAAATGAATAAATAAATAATAAAAAAAGAAAAAAATAGTAGCTAGAGACTAGGGAGATAGTTCAGTTAGTAAAATATTTTGCAAGTACAGACTGAGTTGCCAGACAACTCAGGGCTACACAATGGAAGACTGTCTCAAAAAACAAAAACAAAACAAATAATCTAATTTTTTTTTCTTGCTTGTTTCTGTTTTGTTTTTTGAGACAGGGTTTTTCTGTGTAGTTTTGGAGCCTGTCCTGGAACTTGCTCTGTAGACGAGCCTGGTCTCGAACTCACAGAGATCTATCTGCCTGCCTCTGCCTAGTGCTGAGATTAAAGGTGTGGATCCGCCTGCCTCTGCCTCTTGAGTGCTGGGATTAAAGGCGTGTACCACCAACAACTGGCTTGTTTCCACTTTTCATGGTGTTCTATGTTGTTTGTAGGTTGGGGCTGGGCCAAAGAGCACAACTGCAATCTCTCTTGAACATGTCACCTGGTACAGGGATATCAGCATTTTGTTTAACTGTGCACTTAGAAATTCAACAATTGTGTTGGCCACAATTTTCCCAATTAATTGACAAAAGGCTCCCAACAGCAGCATTCAAGCATCCAGTTCCTGGGCATTCTGCTCAGAAAAACATTCTCAGTTTCTGCTACTGTTTTAGCTATATTACAATAGTATTCCATTGTGGTTTTAATTTGCATTTATAATATTTTGCATATTGGTTTCCAAATTGGATATCTTCTTTGGTAACACGTCTATTAGACTCTTTCACTCAATTAAAAAATCCTGATTTTTTTCTTATTCCTTTATAAAATTTTTAAAATGTATTTTTAGTTATGAGTCATTTGTCCTACATTTATTTTGAATACGTTCTCCACTCTGACTTGCCTTTTCATTCTCCCCAATGGTGTCTTTTGCTGAACACAAATCACTTTAATACAGTCCAAAATGGCTATTTTTCTTTGAATCTGTTTAAGAGATGTTTTTTTCCAAGGCCATGAAGCTTTCTCATGTAATACCTTCCAGGAATTGTGTTGTTTTCTTCTCATTGGTTAAGTCTGACCCATCTGGAGCAGTTGTGTGTGCTGTGAGTTGGAGGGGCCTGAGATGCCCTTTTCTCTGTGTTTGTCGGCTGACCTAGGTATTCTGTACCCCACACATATGGAGTGCTACCTCTACTCTATCTGTCATTGTTAAGTTTTCCCAACCGACAAGCCTCTCCGCCTATGTGATACTCCAAATCAAACCAGATCAGACCGAAATAAAAAGGCCCAGGTTTAGTGGATGCCAGTGCTCCCAGGTGGTCCCCAGGAAAACACAGAGGGGGACAGGAGAACCAGAACAACCACTGGGGAGGAAAAAGGGGAGACCACCTGTTTGTTCTCTGGGAGGCAGTTTAGCCTGTGGGAGTAGTCTTGACCTTCTCTAGAGAGGGGTCACTGTTTGGTGGGCTTTCTCAGAGGTGGAGTTTGGACTGAGGCCACTCCCAGGGGAGGGGCTTTGCCATGGAACTTTTCACCCAACATTCAAAATGGATGCCAGGGAGCCGGGGGTGAAGCCCCCAACTAAACATCTATCTGTCTGTCTGTCTGTCTATCTATCTATCTATCTATCTATCTATCTGTCTGTCTATCTGTCTATCTGTCTATCTGTCTATCCATCCATCTATCTATCCATCTATCACCTACCATCTATCTAGCTGTCAGTTATTACTTATCACCTCTCTTTCTTTCTGTCTGTCTGTCTGCCCACCTATCTATATCCATCAAGACAGAGCTTGCTAGTTTTTAACTCCTTGCTCTCTTCCATTATTGGGCTTTCTTTCCCTCAATGTCATACTAACACTAAATTCATCACTGTACCTTCATAATCCATTTCGGCTTCTTGTGCTAGGCGTCTTCCATCTTTATCCTTCAGGGGGAAAAACAGAGCATGTCAGCTTAGCTCAGTGCTTTGCCTTCCCCCTGGGACCTTGGCCTTGAAGCTCTACTGCCTTCATTTTCTGTTGGTGTCTTCAAATAGACATTGTCTAAAACAAAATGCATTCAACATTAATAGTTACTACTAAGACAAAAATCAGTCTGATCTTTAGCTGACTGGTTATAGATGGAAACAGAAATTCAACCATATCATTTTTGAAGTTTTTTTGTTATGGCAAAAATTACACAATATAAAAAGTTTACTATGTTAGCTATTTAAAGAATTTGACTCAGTGGCATTTTGCACATATATGATGCTGTGCACTCGATTGATGACTAGCTCCACAGCATCTTATTTACACTCTTTAAGGCTTATATCATCTTCCTCCTCCTCCTCTCTAAGACTCACAGCATCTTCACCATCCTCAAAAAGGTTCACTACCCACCCAATGATCACTAGGGCACTCCCAGGCACTCCTATTTGTCCTCACTGCTGATGACCAATGGTAGTAATATTTTAAGTTCCTAGAGTGTTTTATGGATACATTATTTATCACAAAGTGCATTGATTGGTTGTGTTTCTGGTATACAGGGTACACTTTTGCCTTGTTTCTGTGTTGGTAACAGAACAGGCATACATTTAGTATATAGAAATGGGGCTTGTCCTCAAAACATCTCAGCATGTGTACGTGAATGTTCTAAAGTCTAGGGGTGTAAAGGAATCTCAAATCAAAATACTTGGTTTAGAGCATTTCAGAAAAAAAGGTTTCAAACTAGGTGAGGTGGCTCATGCCCTTAATCCAAGCACTTGGGAGGCAGAGCTCAAGGCCAGCCTGGTGTACAAAGCAAGATCCAGGGCAGTCAGGGCTGTTACACAGAGAAAACCTGTCTCAAAAAACAAACAGAAAGAAAGAAAGAAAGAAAGAAAGGAAGAAAGAAAGAAAGAAAGAAAGAAAGAAAGAAAGAAAGAAAGAGGAAGAGATGAGAAGGGAGGGGGGAGAAAGAAGGCAGGAGGGAGAGAATTTTTTTTTTTTGAAAAAATTACTCTTATCCAGTATCTCATTTTGATCTCTGGTAGGGACCTGAGATGGATCAAAGTTACCCTACCTTTTCCTAGTGAGGAAGTGAGTTTCTGTTGGAGTGTGAGCAGAGCTCATACCAGGCTGGCTGAGGATGAACTGAGGGACCCCACGGAGCTGGAGCGGATTCCAGCAGTCACACTAAAATGCGCCACCATGGCCTCGGGTATCTCTTTAGCCACATGCCATCCTCCCGGCCTCAGATTGCATCTTTGCTAAGATGCTAAGCAGTAATTAATACAACAAGCAGCCATCCTGGAAGTTGGAACATTCCGTGCACTGGTGAGAGATGTAGTATCTCCTTTCTCCCCGGGGAAAGTGAATAATTGAGTACCTGGCCTACCCTGCGTCATGGAACAGACGGCTTTGCAGCTTCTCAGGTACCAAATGTTCTGTTTGGTGGAAAAGAATATTCTTTGTTCTGGGACCATCTCCAGTGTTTAACAGGCTGTCCAGCAGGGTGGGAAAGAGTGACCACCCAAGTGTCTGCCCATCATGTCATGGCTCTGCCCACATCCCCAAGTAGAGCTGAGCAATTCCTCCCACCGGTACAGTGCAACCGAAATTAACCAAAGCAGATTAGTGCCGGGAAGTCGGAGCTAGCATTAGACACCAAGATTATCTGGGAGTCAGAAAGTCCAGAAGGGACTGGAAGGGGACAACAAGAGGTCACCGAGTTCACATGCAGGTCCCAGAGCGTCTCTAAAGAAAGTCAGAGCAGAGTTAGCAGCCCCACAGTCACGGACAGCAGGAACTGCCTCTGCTACAACAGCTGTAGCAAGAGAGACAAGAGAGACAGGTGGCAGGAACCACACCCCACACTAAGGACAAGGGGACCAATACTGCAGCACTTACACAGCCCTGCCCTCGCCACCTTCACCTGCACTCAAAGTCCAATTCTCCCTTATACAGTTTCCTTTGCCTTATGTAGTTGTGCTCACATTCCACTGCGTATTCAAATCCACCCCGGCTCTGTGGGGTCCCTAGGGTTCTAGGGGAAGCACATACCTAAAGTAAAACCCGGATAAGATTTCAGGAATTTTGCCCATTCCCACCATAAACACGGCCACGCCACACCAGTTATTCTTGTGCATGTATCTTTGCATTTGTCTGCAAAAGGCATGGCGCTTACTTCCTTCTACGGAAGATACCAGACCAAAGTAAACTGTGTTTATTCTGCTAATTCAATTGAAGCTCATGTAACGTGAAATGAAATATTTTGAATTACACAACTTCCCCAAAGTAAAATCACATATTCCCGAGGTAGCTACTCTCAGTTCCTTCCCTGTTCCTGCCTTCAGAAGCTGACCATCAGTTTCTATTCATGTAAATTTGCCTGCTCGGTTGTTTCAAGTGCACAACCTTTGGTGTCACAGAATGTGGTTGTTTTGAGGCTCTCCCATCTTGTGTTATGGGTCAACATTTCATAGCTTTTCATAGCGGAATAATACTCCCCTATACGCCCACACCACTGTGCGCTGTTCTAACTCGTGTACTGATGAACATTCATGCCCATTCTACCTGTGGCTACTGTGTACGTACTTCTTTTTGCCTCACGCTTTTGGGTGTATGCTGAGGAACTGAACTGATGGATGGATCACGTGATTAAGCTTCCAAAAGATGTTAGAAAAGTGCTGGCCTTGAGGGCTTCTGCCTACGTGTGATGCATGCACATACACTTGGGCACACAGACACAAACATGACAACAAAAAGTGGAGGGAATCTGAGAATTCTGGTCTCTTTCTCCATTTTGCTTCCTAGCCACCAGGAGGTGAGCAGTTTCCTTCACTTCCACCATGGTGCATTCTGGTACCATGGGCCCCACAGCAACAGGCAGACCCACAATAAACGGAATCTTTGAAACCAAGAGTCAAAATAAACCTTCCTTCTTTTTAAGTTGATTCCCAAAGGTATTTTGCTATACTGGAAAGCCAACTAACACATTTGCACTCAGTGTCATGGGTCAGGATTATAGGTACACCAAGGCTTAACAAATAATATTCCCAATGAAGAATTGTTCATCCAAAAATGTAGAAAGTACTCTGTTGAGAAACACAGTAGGCAGTCCAAGTTCTCAAAGGTTGCAAGTACCGTCTTCAGGACTGGCCCTGCTGGGGCTGGAGAAACGGCTTAGTTGTCAAGAGTGTGCATTGGGGGTTGGAGAGATGGCTCAGCGGTTAAGAGCATTGCCTGCTCTTCCAAAGGTCCTGAGTTCAATTCCCAGCAATCACATGGTGGCTCACAACCATCTGTAATGAAGCCTGGTGTCCTCTTCTGGCCTGCAGACAGAACACTGTATACATAATAAACAAATAAATAAATATTTTTTAAAAAAAAGAGTGTGCATTGACCTTGCAAAGGATCCAAACCCAGTTCCCCCAGCACCTACAGCGGAAGACTGACATTCTCCTAAAACTCTAGCTCCAGGGGGATCTGATGCCTTGCCTGAACTCTACAGACTCCCGCACTCATGTGCACAGACCCACAAGTAGACACGTAATATGCACACAATTAAAAGGTGAAAATAACTTTTAAAAATAGACTGCCGTTCCTTTAGACACCTAGCCACATGTGGGAAGCCCTTATGTTTCCTTAATCTTCAATAACTCAACCTTCATAGCAGCTAGAAGCAGTAGTCATGGAATATAGGTTTTTGGGTTTTATTTGTTTGTTTTGCTTTGTTTTCAAGATTATAAAGTGTGTGTGTGTGTGTGTGTGTGTGTGTGTGTGTGTGTGTGTGTGTGTGACTGTATACAGGTACCAATGCGTTCAGAACAGGATATCATAGTTCCTGGAGCTGAAGTTACAGGCAGGCAGTTATGAGGTGCCAAACTAGGGTACTGGGACCAAACTCAGGCCCTCTGAAAGAGCAGTACATGCTCTTAACCACTGAGCCATCTGCAGCCCCCAGGAACACAGTTCTTATGAGCGAGACCAAAAGAGAAGTTTGCTGAGATTTATAGGAACGTCCCAACTGTGTTTTGATCCTATACCAGCCCCAACCAACTGTTCTTTTTCTTTCTTTTTTTCTATTTTCTTTTATTGTTTTTATTGAGCTCTACATTTTTCTCTGCTCCCCTCCCTACTCTCCCCTCCCCTTCAACCCTCTCCCAACCAACCGTTCTTTAAACCCAAGGTAAGCTGCTTTCTGTCTTGGAGGTAGCACTCCATTCCCCCAAGTTCCACATCTGATCCAACCCACCACACATTGTAAGCCGTGAGGGGAAAGCTGCATGGGTTCTGGACAGATGAACGTTCTCCTTACAGCTTTCCTTAAACAACACAGCCTAACAGCCAGTCACAAGGCTGTTTCCTTCGTAGTGACTCCCAAGCCTTTTAGAGATTACCGAAAGCACACAGGAGAATGTGCAACTTTCGTCCAAACAGCTTGGTCCTTTCTGAAATGAATTTGAGCATCCACAGACTGGGGCTCAAGGAGTCAGCCCTCCCATTCCATGCTGAAGGACAGCTGCTAATGGAGCCATATTTCATCCGATGCTGACTAACTCAGGAGGTTGAATCCGCAGAAGGAGACGCCCCACACTGCCACCTTAGCCCTGTGGTGTTATTTTGAGGTTCAGTCAGCAGGGCTCCTACCCACCTGTTCCGGGTTTTTCATTGTGTGGAAATGTAAAAGCAGACCCCTTCCATCTATGTTAGATAAGTGTTCTTTGCTTGCAGCCAAGAAGAATCCCGACACAGCCTCCTGCCTAGGGTTGGCTGTTAGCCTTTGTCCTTAATTTTTCTCTTCCTTGAAAGCCATTCTGTTTATGTCTTTAGTCTTTTACTGGGCCATTTTCCTTATTTTATTCTTACATTAGGAATGTTACTCTTTTGTCTGAAATATGTGTGCACAATTATCTTTGCTCTGGCATGTTGCCATTCATCTTTAACTCTCCTTGTGGTGAATCTCTTGATCTTTTCCCCATCTTAATGCAACTATGTTTGCCCATGTCTTCCTTTGGTGGAGGGGTTAAGTTATAAGTCAGTCTTGGAAATGTAATACCTGGCCTGGTGGTGGAGGCACATGCCTTTAGTTCCAGCACTTGTGAGGCAGAAGCAAGTGGATCTCTATGAGTTCAAGGCCAACCTGATTTACAGAGGGCATTCCAGAACAGCAGGCGGCTACACAGAGAAACACTATCTCAAAAAACCAAAGATAAATAAATAATAAATAAACAAACAAATAAATAAAAGATAAAAGAAATACCGTACCTGCTTCAAAGCTGTAAGAATATCAGTGAGTAAAGTTTTAAAGATTATTTTGTCATCTATTTGTTTTATTCTAAACATCTATTTTTTTAATGGCACTTAAATCTTGTCAACTTGTTTTAGCATGAGGACATATTACATTGTGTGATATTAAAATCTGGGAATATGGTCATATTATATTTGGTCATGCTAAAATTCATTTAGAGTGTAAGAACATTAAAATCAGTAACAGGTGGCATTAAACGCACAACAGGTATGCAACATTATCTCACGTTATGTTCATGTTAGGAAGAAATGGGGTTCTGTGTTGCTGTCTTGAGACAGGGTTTCCCTGTTGTCTCACTCACTTTTCTGCTGCCGTGGTCAACATCATGATCAAAGCGACTAGGAAGCAAAGGTTTATTTCATCTTACAGTTGTAGTCCACAGTGTAGGGAACTCTGGGCAGGAACTCTAGGCCGGAACCGAAGCAGAAGGCTTGAAGTAACACTGCCTACTGGCTTGCTTCTCCTTTGCTCAGCCTGATTTCTTAACCAGGATCACCTGCCTAGGGTTGCTACCATCACAGTGGGCTGGCCCCTCCCACATCAATTATCAGTCAAGAAAATGCCCTCAAAGCTAAGCCCATAGGCCTATGTGATAGTTAATTCCTCAGCTGAGATTCCCTGTTCCCAAGAATGTCAACTTGACAACTAATGCTAACTCTAAGAGTCACCCTTAAAAGTCTGACAGATAGGTTGACTGGGGCATGGGCTCTGGATTATTGGTTTACATATGAAATGGGAACTGGCTGGTAAGTTGTTGATGTTCTTTAGAAAATGTCTAGGCCTGAGAGGGGCAGTCCTTTCACATCAGCAGAACCCTCAGATACTACAATATCAAAATACAGAATAAAAAGACATCACCTACTTGAGACAATTAGCACTTAATAAGACATGTGATGTTCTCCCTTGGGAGAATGTCTTTTTCATTCTATTAAGAACAAAGTTGCAGATACCATTAGCAATCTTCCTGATTTTACCATTGTGTGGACGGTGGGCACCTGACTCCTCAACTGGTAAGATCCAATTTAAATGTCCATAAACTGCAACCAAGGCTAAAAGAGAAGATGGTTAAATATAGGGAGAAGTAGACAAGAAACAGGGGAGTCAGGAACGCTTGAATCCTGAACCCAGTTATCCCGGAAGCAAGTTCTATCTCACCCTTGATAACAAAAAGCATCAATTCTCTCTTTTGCCTAAATTCCTTAGAATCATATTTTTCCCTCTACAATTTAGAGAAGAGACGCTGTATGTGAGCTTTAATTAATTTATTTTTGGAAAGTCCAGGCAGACTTTTTAAGGGAGTATTTAAACATCTGTATGTCCACTCTGGCACTGTGGTGTTTTCAATATTATGAGAATCTGGAGACTGCATCTTCAAATCTCCTCTGAGATGATGAAATCTGGGTGAGTGAATTTTGGAGTCTAAAGAAAATGGACAGAGTCTCTTCGGTTTAATCATTACTATTTCACAAGCTTGCACGTGCACTGACTTCTCGGGTAGCACAAGGACTTCTCTCTGATGATAGCCTCATGTGAGTGAGTGCTAGTGGACACTGCAGATGGCTACAGCCCTTGGAAATACAGAAAGTTTTTAAGAAACTTGCCCATCATTCTCCAAGAAATACTGCACCTGCTGACCCTCCTGAGAAAGGACTAATGGAGAATCAAGGCCACAGTCTGCTCGTGATGCCTGGAAATGAGATGGGGGAACCATAAATAAAAAGCCAGGAATCCAACTGTTCGCTCGGATCAGACAGCCTGGCTCCACTCTCAAAGACGCTATCAGGAATCGCCACTTGCTGATCTCATGCCGTTGGCATCTGGTGCTGCCAGGCCAGGATGTGACTTGGTAGCTTTCACTCATTTGTGTCCGGCATGTTTCTGTCTAGTCGTCTTCTCTGCTCATGTGCAACTCGAAATGCTCAGCAATGAAAATAAATAAATAAATCCATTGCTGTAGTTGGGATGTGTTCTGTCCCCGAGTCTCCAGGTGGCAGCATCAGAAGACAAGGCGGTGAACTGTCAAGAAGTCAGGCTTCGTGGAGGTCATCAGTCATTGGTGGTGTGCCTTGGGAGTGGGGGTTGATGCAGCTCACATGTGACCCCTAACTTGATGACTCTCACAAGGCAGCCTTTTAAAAAATAAAAATAAAATAAAATAAGTGGGGGGCTGGAGAGATGGTTCAGCAGTGAAGAACATTGGCTGCTCTTCCAGAGGACCTGGGTTCAATTCCCGGCACCCACATAGCAGCTCACAACTGTCTATAACTCCAATAACTGACACCCTCACACCAATACATATGAAATAAGATTAAAAAAAATAAAATAGAGACAAGCCTTCCAGGTTTTGTGGTGAACATCTAAAATCTCAACACTCGGGAAGCTGAGACTAGCCTGAGCTATGTAGCACTATCTCAAAGAGAGGGGTGGGACAAAAGAAGGAAAGAGAAAATAGATGAACCGAGAACAGGCCTAGCTACCCTCGGCTACCCTCGGCTACCCTCGGCTACCCTCTCCACTCTCGCCACTGTGATGTCATCCCCCGTGAGCTATCAGCTCACTAGTGATGAGTTGATACAGACATCTAGACTTTGAACCGACAGAGCCATGGGCCAATTTGAGCTCCTTTCTTCCTAAGTCACCCAGCCTTTGATAGTTTGCTGTAGTCACAGGGACTAGAGTAACCTAAACAAAGGGCCACACTCAGTCCATCATGCCTGATGTCACAAAGGAAAGGTAAGAAACTGCTTGGTCCTTGGTAGGGTAGGGAATGAAATCCTACAGTGCTTTCCCTGACTTCTTAAGCTGGAGAGCACACAGACAGGGTGCGGATTGCCTGGATATGATAAAGTAACATCAATCACAGCCGTGTTTATGTTTGCTTCTAGCCCTGGCTTTTGAAATAAGGGTAGATATCTCAGTGGGTGTTTTTAACTTCTGTATGTGTTAATAAAAACAACTTTAAATCTACAAAGTGAAACCTTCTGTAGATATTTTTGGATCAAAAACATTTGCAGTATCAAGCAATCCTCAGCCCCCCCATCCTGTCCTAACAGCCCCCCTCATTCCTCTCATCCCTTTTCTAAAAGCTAAGTCTGTGGACTATGGGTTTCTGTTTCTCTCTCAAGCTGCTTCCGAGGCTTCGGCAGAGAAGAGACAAATATTTTAATAACCAGAGAATGAATGAAAAACCCGTCTCATCTCCCTGCACACCTAATTGGTAAAAAAGCTCGATGCTCAGAGGCAGCAATCTTCATTCATTCATTCATTCATTCATCCAGCACATGTTCAACACTTATGAAGTGCCAGCTATGTCTGAATAAAGCATTGGTTTTGCCCTTTTGTTGCTCCTGTCTGAGTCCTTCTGAAACCCTTGTCATAATTAGGGGATGTGAATAAATAGCCCCAGTGAGGCCACAGTGTCGCAGGTATCACCACTGCCATCCATTAATTTGCATTTGCCGAGGATGCCTTTGTCTAGAGGAAGAAATGTCTGGGCGCACATATCACATTGTATGTAAGCATTGCAGCTCAGCTGGAAGAGTGTCCTGGCAGCAGGAAGCCAAGGAATACCAAAGCCGCTCCCCCAATATAACAAACAGTTCTGCCCTGGTTCCCCCTGCGAGGTTATTACAGCTCTGCTCAGAGCCTCTGGAGTGTAACAGCTCTGCTCTGCTAGGGGAAAGTCTCCCCAGCAAGTGTTACAGTTCTGCTCTGTTCTGCTCCAGGGCAAGGTCTCACTCAAACCTCATTCAAGAGATTTATTGGGAGGAAGAGGGGCTCCCTCTGCCAGGGTGGAAAAAGGCAGCAGCAACCTGAACAGGCATAGGGTTTATATAGGGCTTCTTAGGGGCGGAGTTTTTCCAGGGTGAAGAATTTCAGGGTGATAATTGGTTGGATTTCAGTCCCTGAGCTTGGACAAGCTCAGAGATTGGCTGGATTTTGTGTTTAGGGATTGGTTAGTTTTCCTGATCAGGGGTTGGTTGGTTTTTGTGCTGAATTCATCGGGGGCTGAGTGTGGTTTTTTTGGCTCTGGTTTCAAGGCCAGGGTGTGTTTCTTTGGCTGGCCCCTTTACCCAGCAGAGGACTGACCCCTTCACACCTGACAGCTTACTGAGCCTTCTCTGTAACAAGAGGGATGAGAGTTATGGTACCATCCTAATTCCCTTCAGAATAAACTAAGACTAATGGGAGCCACGTGTGCATGATTTCAGCGTAGGCACGAGAACCCAGGCAGTCTGACTCCAAGTCTTCAGCCATCCTAATAGAGTGTCTCATTCTTCCAGTAACAGTAAGCAGGGGATAACGTCAACAGGCTCTCTGCATTTATCAACAATGGCATCATTCTCCCTGGAGTCTTCCCTTCCTCCTCTTCCTTCACCCAGCACTGAAGGGCTGGCGACATTCCTCAGAGGCTTTGTCTCTTCCACACACTCTTCCCAGCGAGTGGCTATAATACACGGAAGGGCATGTGTGAACCCAGCAGAAGTGGGTTCATTACTCTATTACTTTGGAGCTTACAGAATGCAGAGTTGGCTCTCCATATTCATGGGCTCCGCATCCACAGATTAAACCAGCCACAGACTGAAAACACCCAGCTGCTTCTGAGCTGAATGGATCAAATGGATCTATCCTGTCATTCCCCACACCTCTGTCTGTAAAACATTGGCATTGCGTTATGTGTTGTAAATGATCTCGGGGTGATTTAAAGTGTAAGGGAGGGTGTACATAGGTTATTGGGAGCAGTATATCATGTTAAAAACTTAATCCACAAATCTTGGTATCCAAGGTGTCCCTCAGATTGGTTCCCTGAATGACAGTTATGAACAAAGCTTTATTACATCTGGTGATGGCTTAAACAAGGGGGGAAATCTATAGAAAGAGACTTTCTCCCTCATGCTATGGATGTTTTGTTTTGCTTAAATACTAGACCAATGGCAGAAAGGGGACCACTGGCTTTGGATCTGAGGTGCATCCTGGGATGAAGCCCCACAGATACTGAAAGGGCTGCTGCATGAAAAAGGCATGGTTGTGTTTCGTGAAATTTTCAGTGCAGCCTGATGTTACCACATGTTGGTCATGTGCAGAGGCAAAGGAGCTAAGTGCTGGTGATTTCCTGTAAAAATAAAGAGGTGCCAGGTCAGGGAAGAATGCTTTTTGAACTGAGCCAGGATAGTCCACATGACTGAGAGCTACCATGACTCTGCCTCTACACAGAGCAGGGTGGCCAGATTACAGGCCAGGTTCTATTGGGATTCATCCAAGTATGCTGTCTTCTTTTCTTAGGAAAAGACATTTTTCTAACATGTCTTTTAAAAGACATTCTTTAAAAAGAATCTTTAGGGAATGGAGAAATGGCTTGGTCATTAAGGATGTTTGCTGCTCTTGTAGAGGAACTGAGTTTGGTTCCCACCACCTACATGATGGCTTACAACCGTCTCGAACTCCATGGAGTTTCAGGGGATCCAGATCCCTCTTCTGGCTTCCCTGAGTACCAGGCACACAAGCAGTATGCTTACATACATGCAGACAAAACACGGAGACATATAAAATAAAAATAAATAAATCTTAATAAAAGAAAAAAGAATCTGCTTTTAAACTCTACACACTCATGTGGCTTAGATACAGGCATTTAAGTGATTTGCTCCATTTGCTGTTTACTGCATAGCTCATCCTTCCCACCCCTAAGACTCTGTGTTGGGTTTTCCCCACCTCAGCTCTTGTGTCTGCAGGGCAACACAGGGGAAGAGACTGCTTCTGCTATAGCCACCTGCCCAAGCCAGACGAACGGCTAGAGGTGCCCAGGATGGACACATCCTGACATTGTTGTTCCTACATGGTCCTTGGGCATCCCCGTGGGTTCTAGAATTGTTTTCCACCTTCAGCAGTTCCTTGTTCTGTGTCCTCCCTCACCCCAGCAACACTGGAGGTGTGCTCAGTGAGACTTTGCTTTAGGGTAGAATTGAAGCTGCACTTGTCTGCAGCTCCTTTGCATGAACACAGGTGGCAGGGGTGTGGGAGTTACTGGGGATCTGTGAAGAGCCTTCTTTGGTCCAAGCGTCTTGAGGGTTCTATGGGGGAGATCCTACAGACTCCAGCAAGGCAAAAAGTAGCCCTGAAGTGGAAAAAGCAGGGTGTCAGGGGCAGTCAGTTCCTTCCCATGTACATGATACTAGTAGAGTTTGTATCATACTAGCAAAACATGCAGAACAGACATATCTCTGCACGCTTGTCCCTCCTAATTCCCACCATTTATGTGGAAGGTGGTAGGACATAGGAAAGGAGTTGAGACGGGAACAGGGGCGAGGAAGGAAAGACCACACTGCATGAGAGGGCTGGGCCTCTGCTGTGTCCCACGTATGTGTCCCGTGTGTCACCTGTATTCTTTTGTGCTGAATGACCTTTCTTTGTTCACTCACTCAGCTCCTTGCAAGTTCCTTTCAACTCTCAGCTTCCTGGCTTATAAGTGTTTGGGGTACAGAAGCAATCTGCATGGTAGATGAATCGAACTTAACTGCACCAGAGGCCTCCCATCAGTCCAGCTCCACCCTGGAGGAGTTCAGCAAGCCTAGATTTCAACATGCTTGGCCAGAACGGAATTGTGAAATTCCTTCAAGTTTGAGCGTGGGAGAGTTGTTTGAAATTCAAGGTGCTCCTCAATTTTTAATTGTGGATGATTCATCTGGGGATGCTGGCACAATGCAGACTCCAATCCAGTGTGCCTGGGGTGGTGCCCGAGAGCCCACATTTTTTAACCTGCTCTTAGAGAATGTCAGATATACTCTAAGAAACCAAAGGAGTTTAGACTTGAGGTAGGACAGACTCTGCCCACGTAGCCTCAGTTCACACAGGACTCCTAGTCTGAGCTACGCTCTGACTCCAGTATAGCCCTGAACTCCAAAATTTACATGCTGAGGTCAGAATAGATGTCAGAGATAGACACAGGGGAAGACCATGTGGGGATACACAGGGGAGATGCAATTTAAAAACCAACAGAGAGGTCTCAGAGGAAATCCAGCATGCTGGAACCATGATCTGAGACTTTCAGCAACAGAATCATACCATGACTTCTGCTAGGCTCCCAGTCCACGGCACTTTGCCAGGGCACCCCTAACTGACTGTAAATGCCGGGAGAAACGCACCCTTCCTTCAGCCTTGTATGCTTCATGAGCTTCCACAACCCCCAAGATGGTAAGAGTGGCAGGTGGTTTGTGGTGCTGAGGATAGTCTCTAGGGCCACACAGCATGCCAGGAAAATGTGATGAGGTGTTTGAATTCCCAGGATCCAGATAAATAAATGGAATGTAGCCACTTTGCCTCTCAGGTCCTGAATTATTTCTAACAAAGTGAGGCAGGTGGACAGAACGAAATTTTCCCTAACAGCATATTTTTACCTTTTAAAACAATGGCTATCTTGTCAGTTCAGGATACATTTGAATAGGCATACCCTTCCAGCCACTCGACACTGCAGTCTCCTTGAAGCTAGATGACCTTTAGAGGGCTTCATAGAACACTGAAGAATGGGAGAAGGGATCACCACTTGTCCAGTGTGGTTTGCACTGAGCCGTGAACAGCATGGATGTCCCAGCACGGCACCTTCTCCTCCTGACATCTCCGAGGTATACTTACCCCAGACTTGGAGTACAGTCTCGGCCCATGGAGGACTCTCTGCTTTCCCTCATTCTGACAGTGTCTCCTCCATACTCCACATTCTCCCCCTTTAACTATGTGCTTGGAAACACTCGTGGGTCCTCAGATGGGCCTGTGTCCATCCAAACTATACTCAGAAAGCAAAGTAGAATCTCTGTTCTTGGGTCCACAGTGCAGTTGGGAGTCCTTAGCTTCTTCGATCTGGATTTAGTGTGGGGAAAGAAACAGTGACCAGGCCCTGGCCCCAGCTAACTCTACTCCCTTTCCCTCAGTCTCCCAGACCTTTCTTGACACAGCCAAGGTGTTCTGTGCCTGATTTGGAGAGGGTGTGACTTGGTAACACCTGGCTGCACATCTCATTCTCCTAGGCTGCTGGTTTTAGAAGAATGTCAGCCAGTGTTCCATAAGCTAAAGCTCTGAACTACAGCCCATGAAACCTTTAGGAGATGGGACCTAGTGGAAGCACATAGTCACTAAGGACATGTCCTTGAAGGAGATCTTAAGATCCTGGCCCCTTTCATTCTCCTAAAGGGGAAAACTCTTCTTCATACATACACCATAACGTGTTGCTTTGCTACAATTCAAAAGCAGTGAGCCAAACAACCATAGATAGAAACCTCTAACACTGAGGAAAAATCAAATTTACTTCCTCTGAGGTTGATTATTTTGGATATTTTGTCAACATGGAAGAAAGATGGCTAATATACAGGTCATTTCTACTATGATGCCTTCTGTCCCTCTGAATGTGTGGTTTTAAAAAGATCTCAGACTCTTTCAGTTCAAAGACTTGTCCCCGTCCCCTGCCTTGTTAGTTCGTTTTCTGGAACCATTGCCTCTACTATCAGTTTAAAGTCTTTTGAAAATTCAAATGGCAAATATAACTCCATCTCCCCCCTCACCGTGTTCTTATAACAACCTTGTGCAGGGGAAAGGAGAGCAGGACACAAGAAGCAAGGGTAGAGTTCCCAAGGCCCATGGATGGGCAGGCGGGTCAAGAAAATACAGAAACACGCACTGCGGAGTATCAGTCAGCCTTGGGAAGGAAGGCAATTCTGACTCGGTATACCACAGTATACAGGGGTGCAACATTGTCACAAAAGGACACCCTGTATGAGTCTTCTGCTATGGGGTCTCAGTGGCCATCAGCTGTATAGGTGCAGAAGTAGAATGGAGATATCCAGGGTCTTGGGGAGGAGGGAATGAGCAGTTCTTGTTTAATGAGTGCTGGTTTCCAACTTGGAGAGATAGAGTTCTGGAGGCAAATGGTGGTAACGGCTGCCCAAAAACGTGAATGTAGTTAATGCCGCCAGACTGTGCACCTAAAGTATGGTAAAAAATGGTCGGATTTGTGTTGTGTGCACTTTACCACAATTTTTAAATTAGACAACAATAAGAGATTCTTAATAGCAATTTAAATATAGAGAATCTTACTCAACCCCAGGATTCCTTTATCTCTCTGGTAAATAAAGAAGGTTTCATCTTTCATACACTCCCCTAGAGGATCTTGAGAACCGATTTCTGCCAGTACTCTCCTTGAGGTGGGAATAGGAGCAGAAGGATAGGGCACAGGCATGGAGGACGGGAAAGATTCTTTGAAGTATCACCATCTACTGCAGAGAGAGGCGAGTATGTGCAGCCCCCCACAATTGACCAATGATGAGTTCCAAGATTTCCATGGATCCCAGAGCCCGTGATGCATAAGTTGCATGTATGGGATGGTGTAACATTACCACAGTTGTGCACACCCTCCTGTGTGCTTCAGTCTCAGCATCAACACTGTGGAAGTAGTTGGTACCTGTACTGTTAGTGTATGACAAGAAAGAAAAGTCCGAGGCTCTGGCCAGATGGTCTAGATGGTAAAGGGCTTGCCATGCAAGTATGAGAACCCAAGCTGGATCCAAATACCTGCACACAACGCTGGGCCTGGTGGCATTGGTGCAGGTGAGTTAGAGACAGGCAAGTCCTTGGGGCTTTCTGACCAACTAGTGTAGCTTAATCGATTGACAAGTCCTAGGTTTCAGTGAGACACGGGTCTCAACAAAACAAAACAAAATAAAAAAAAAACCAAAAGAACAAAAACAAGATTCTTGCTCCTAAGAAACAATACCCAACACCTCTTGCCTGCATACACATTACACACACACACACACACACACACACCCCTTTGTATTACACCAACATGTACACACACAAATAAAAAAGTCTGTACATGATGTCAGTACAGATACAATATTTACACAATTCTGTATGCATATACACATATGTACATATAAGTACACGCACATACATGTTCATGCATTGAGCAAATTCAAGCATGTGGAACTTGTGGATCCACATGGCTGGCTGCATGCTGTCTGCACTAAACACATAACTCACACCCAGGTGTTTAATGCTGAAGATTAAGTTCAACATCTCCACTCTATGAGGTCTTCGAGGGGCACGAAGTCATCAGTCCAGAGGAGATCCTTCAAGTCCAGGGATTTTACAACAAAGCTGGCTTCATGGCAGCTCAGCAAATTTATTTTCTATCTGTTCTTAAAATCAGAGCCAGAAAAGACAGGACCGAAAATAGTCTGCTTGCCACCTGCAGCCACTGCACATCAGCATTGTAAAACACTGCCACAATGTCAACATCTGCAGTCGCCAACTCTCCTCGCCTCTTCAGACACTCGCTACATGAAGTGCCTTGTAGGATATGTCTCATTCTCACACTGGCTCTGCTAGGGATGCGGCTGTTCCTTACTGCTTTTTTTTTTTCTTGTAAGCGGTCAAGACGCTAACACGAACAGCTCCTTCGTGGGTCCCATTTGGAGGCAACTTGCCATGCGACGTGGTTGTGTTAACTGTGAGAAACTTACAGAGAACCAAAGAGTCAAATAAAGAACTATTTTGTCAGACTTTCCTGGGAGTGAGATGCCGAATCTGCATTTCAATTATTCCAGATGAATCTGAAGCTGAAAAACTGCTTCACGCAGGAACATCTGATTTGGTTCCTGTGAGAGAAATTCTAAACAACACCTGGTGTTATGTGGTTACGCATTCCTTGTGTGCACTGATCCTCAGTCACAGCCTGTGAGGTGCACGGCACACTCTCTTTCCACAGATGAAGGGACTGAGGAAGAGGATTAACTTAAGCCCCAAAGCATCCAGCATCATGAGGCTTTGAAGCTTGCCTCTTTGTTCCTTCTTCAACATCTCCAGGAGCTTTCTCCTTTGTGTCTGAACCACATCTAGTTCCGGGGTATCTAGTCTCCTGTAGGGAAATCTAGGGGAGGGCAGAGCCTAATTAGATTAGCTAGGTCTTGTGGGGTAAGCCCATTTAAACCACATGCAGTAATAATGGTGGGTGGGCTGGTCTTGTTTGAATAAACCAATCATGGTAGTGGTTTGAAACTACCAGATAGACTATGCTGGTAGTGAGAGGCCCCTACATAAGCCAGTCACAGTGGTTATGGGAAGGAGAGTCAAGCCAATTGTGATAGGATCTGGATGGACAGATGAGAACTGGGCTTCTTGGACAGGAATATCCCATGGGACCTTAGGCTACATGGTATGAAACTAGAGGGAGGGTTGGTGAATGGCTTCATTAAGCTTCTTCAGCTTTTAAATAAAAGACTCAAGTAAAGCAAGGTCGTGTAATGCTGGTGGGCATTTGTAGGGTGTGCTTATGATGCCTGAAACTTGGGCATCTTGCAATCCTGGTGTGCGACTGTTACCAGAGAAATCAGGGTCCCCTGTTAGGGTTCTAGTCTCATTAATAAAAGAATTAAGAATGGACTCTGAGGACAATTTTAATCTGAATTTGAAAGAAAAACTCAGGGGCGGGCAAGCTGTCAATCTCAGAGCTGCCCAGAAGAGGACAACAGAGATAGCTTGGGACCCTCCCATCAAGGATGAGCAAATGCCTTTCAAAGATGCAGGCAACCTGGCAAACCCTTGTCCTCTAAGCAGAATCACGGTGACAGACAGTTTGCAGGAAGTAGGAGCCACTTTTCCCAAGATCTCATGAATGCTGCGTGAGTACCTTCCACTGCTTCAGCCAATAGTCGCTGAAGCACGAGCCCACGGTGCTGCGGGAGTGCCTTCCGCTCTGTCAGCCAATAGCCGCTGAAATACCAGCCCACTGGGGCGTGGTATATTTCTCTTTTAAAAAGAGTCGCAAGTCTCGGCTCGGGCCTCTTGGTTCCGGTGCTTGGTTCAGGCTCCTGCTCCCGGCTCCTGCTCCAGCGACTAGGCTCCCTTCCTGACGGTTTATGGTGTATGTAAGTTTTACCCCCCAAAATAAATACCCCCTTAAAACATAATTGGTGTGGGATCGATTACATGGAAGCTTGTCTCCATCATTCCAGGTATAGCCTTTGCCTTCACGGCAACAACGAGCAAAATTGGTCTTCATCTTATCTAAATAAATTCAGTGTAAACTCTAAGGAGTTGACAGCCAAGACTGCAGAATACCTATTGGTGATGAGATGCTTTAGACCCTTCCTAGAACATGGACCTTGTGATTTTCTGTGTCGTGTTCTTACTGAGCTCACATAAGAAGCATGTCAGAGAGACAGGGATGCATGTAGATGTCATTGACTTATGCACAGATGTTCTTCAAGCAGGAGTGGGGTGGGGTCGAGGTGGAGGTTGCTAATCATTGACCCTCTAGCCTCAGTGGCCAGATCTTGAACTCATCGGTGGATCCAGGAGGGGACCCAGGGATTAGGAACAACCTGGATTTAAGATCTCCTGATCTAGGATCACTAACTAAGGCTCACCTGCCATCTCTCAGATCCTCATGACTTTGCTGAGAAAGACACAGGTTCTCTCTCCTGCCACACACTGCTTCCTCCACGTAGTAAGAAGCAGGGCTACCTTCAGGGGTCAGAACTGGCCAGAAACTCCTGGGTCAGAATAGCCTAGATAATGACAAGTTGAGGAGTCATTTAAGATGGGGCAACTCTTGTGAGGAATGTAAGGTGGGACCCTGGGAACAACAGTTCCCAGAGAAGGAAGTGTGGCAGTAGAAAAACAATCACATGTGCCGACAACAGTGAACCAGAACATTCACAGGGTGCTACTGGAGGGCAGGCAACCACTTGTGTGAGCTCCAATGCTGAGTCAGCAAGAGACAGCAGCTGGTGTCAGGATCAGCACCTGGCAGAAATGTGGGGGCGTGTTAAAGAGAGGGCTCAGGTGAAGCACAGAGACCACAGTCAGACAGGCGGCTCCCTGTTAATCTCTCTCCTTTCAGCACTGAATACTGAACTGGTAAGTTTCACTTCAATGTACCAAACTCCTTGTATTTTTCTGTTCGCCAAGACAAAACACTTGAGTGAAACACCGTGAAAAAGGGCTTTAGGATTTCAAAAGGATTTCTGTCCAACATGGTGGGGAGGGTACAGCAGAAACTCTGCATTCCAAGGTTTCTCCATCGTGGCAAATCAGGCAGCAGATACTGCAGCTGCAAGCTGAGGTGAGCGTAACCTTAAACAGCAGCCAGCTAGGGACCTACTTCTTGGCAGGCAGGCCCCACCTCCACGGCTTTCCAAAGAGTTCTACAAACTGGGGGACCCAGTGTTCAAGCAAGGACCCTCGCAGGGCGGTGGGGTTGGGGGGGGAGGGAAGGGAAGGGGGAGGCGGCATTTCAGGTTCAAGCAATGGCATTCTTTATATTTATTCTCTGTTATCTAGAGTAGTCTCTTACGGCCTCAACAAAACCAATGGTAACAAAGGGGAAAGTGTTCAAATGTATACTCCAAGTTTTCTATGAGAAGACTGAGGATCAAACCGGGGAGGTGGTTCATCCGGTGGAGCACTTGCTAGGCAAGCGTGAAGATGTAAGATTGGCTTCCTCGTACTGATGTGTGATAGTTAAACTCAACTGTCAGTTTGATGAGTTCTAGAAACACACAAGAGAAGGGCATCAGGGCATGCCTGTAGGGAATGATCACAGGCATAGAGAAAGACCACATGAGGATGTGAGGAGAAGACGGCCATCAACAAGCCCAGGGTGAAGGCCTCAGGAGAAACCAGCCCTGTCACACCTTGATCTCTGTCTTACAGCCTCTGAACTGTAAGAAAATAAATGTCTTTAACTACCAAGTCTGTGGCCTTTGTTACACAGTCTTAGAGGACTCATACACCATAGTGAAGATAAAGCAATGTTTGTGAGGGAAGTTTGCACTGTGCCCAGCATGAATGACTCACAAACTGACTCTTTGCACATACTGGGTCTTTTCGCCCAGCCTCTTACATTCATGTCGTTCTGGCTATGAGTCAAACTAAGACCCAGGATGAAAGTCCTGGAATTCAAGTAGCCACCCACAATAACCACATTAACCAGCAGCATTCTGCAGATGAAACACTCAGCTTAGAAAAAGGCAAGGTTTGTCTGGGTATAGCATTGTAGAAGCCCTTAATAGGTTAGTACTATGGCTTGGAGGCTTGTGACAACACATCATGCCCGGAGCGAGCTGCCAGAGCCAAGCTGCCCCCATCATGGTGAGGGAACAAAGAGCACATTCCCAGTGACCTAAGACCTCCCACTAGGAACCACCTCTTAAAGTTGTACTACCACCCAATGGCGCCATTTAGGAGAACAGGTCACATGACTTTGGGTCCAACCTGTAAGACAAGGAGACTCAGCTCCCCAAGTGGCAGTCACTGTAGCTCCCATGTCTCCAGTTAATGTGTTGGCATGAAAATTCTCTACTCCTTTATCAATTGACCTGGCCCCCTTGAAGGGAGTTAGACACTTCTAAAGTGAGCATTGAATAAAGTCACAGCCTCTTCCTCTGGTTCCAGAAAACAGAATTTGGGCTGACCGGAGGGCTGGGACAGTCCCTGAATCTCCAGCCCAGATTGCCCCTGTGACACCAATAGCTTGGACGTATGCTAAGACTAAGATGGGACCATCAGCAGAGCCAACTGTGGCTCTGTGGCCTGGGAACCAGGCTCCTTAGTTATACGAGGTTTGTCTTTATTCTCTTCTGAGAAATTTAAGCTTTCAGCAGAACTTAACTTCTATAATGTTCTTGGGTTTGAAATAGCTGCAGCTAATAGAGAAACATTGCCACCCCTGCCTGCACTCTTAGCAGACATCACTAATCAATCATGTCCTCTCTTCTATTGGGCTCAACTCTGTAGTTAGAAGTTCTCAGTATAGTCCCACAAGGAGTCACTAGCAGCCAGGACTGAGTTTACTCCCGTAATAGAGCTTCAAGGGGACTGTGATATAGTTACCATCATAGCCAAAGGGTGACACTTAGCAATGTAAGCTGGGCTTCTACAGGAATTCTTCTCCTTGGTCACAAGGGGTCAAGACTGAGTGAGGGCTGAGGCCAGCTTCAGTCTCCTTATAATGCAATAGAGATGTTTTGGCCCTGGCCTGCACTGAACAAGGTGATGCATGCCTTTACATTCCTTCTTTCTCTGTTGTAAACCAATAAAAAGTAGAGAAGAACTCTTCACGTTTCTGACTAACCTGCTGAAGGAGGGAAGGAGACTGAGTCTTAAGGTAGGAGCTGCCCTCTTTGGAGTCAGAGGACCATCCCAGAGCTGAACACAAGACATCTGCTCCAAGCCCATTGGTGCTGACAGAAAGAACCGTGGTAGGTGAGTGCAACAACAGGACATTAGCTGAGACCCTTCTTTGTCCTGCTGGGGAGTTGGGCGTCACCTACAGGTGCTACATATGCCTCAGCACAACTTCTCAGACTCTCGGAGTTGAGGGACCCCCAGAACCTCCTTTCTCCTCCCCGAGTCCCTTGGAGCTATTTCTCTGGAGGTTGGAAGGGATTTTTTCCTCTCTCTCCCTTTTTATCCTTACTCTACTAGAGTCCCAGAGAAGAAAGATCCTTATTTCTAAAGGGTTGCTTGGGCTTAAATAGCCTTTCCCCAAACCATCAGAAATTCCAACTCTCCCTTGCTCCAGACAGGACCAAGAGATATGGACACCCTGGGAACAGTCTGGGCTCCTTTCAAACCAATATTCTTTAAGCAGCAATTCAACATTTATTGAACAGAGGTGGCATTTTTCTTTTTAAAAAATGGGTTGATATATTTTATTTATGTACCAAATTAGGGATTTATGGCATGCATTTGCTAGCTGTCATGTTCCAAACCATACAATTAATTAATTGGCAGTCCATAAACTAGCTCAGCCGTTTAAAATGTAGATTGAAAAAATTACACAGTATCAATAAACTGTACTATTCCGTGCCTTAACCGCCTCTGGCTGGGTGTAGCATCTCTCATCTGCCCGCTGTCGAGAGTTGGAAGCTGGGCTGCACTTCCGATCTGATATATAGGCAGTAGAGCAGTGAACCCAGGCGGTGCTGTGGTCATCACTGGCTACCTACACTTGGCAGGCGGGAGTGTTTGTTCCCAACCTGGAATTCTAGAATGGTGGCGTGGGGGGTGGGGGTGGGGGAGTCCTGAACCTCTTGGGAAAGTAGCAGAAGAGAGCTTCTCTCTTGCTTAGGTAGATTCACCCCTACTCTGTGAGGCCCAATGGCAGCTTAGGCTCTCTGCAGATGACAGAGACTTGAGGAACTTGGTCTCTGTTTCGCAGAGCTGTCAGTGGGTAGACAGGTCATGTATCAGTTACCCTTCTCATTAAAATAGAATACCCGACAAACACAATTTAAGGAGGAGAGGGTTTATTTTAGCTTAGAGTTTGAGGGTACAGTCGATTACAGGGGGAAAGGCATGGCAGTAGACATACGAGGTCATATCACATCCACAGGCAGATGGCGGAGGGAGGGGACAATTGCTAGTGCTCAGTTCGCTGTCTCCTTTCTACCCTGTCTTATTCAGGCCTTGGGATGGTACCATCCATATCTGAGTTGGATCTTCCCACCTTGATTAGCGTAATCTAAAAACTCACACAGATGTGCCCAGAGGCTTCTCTGGTGGGTGATTTTAGATCCTGCCAAGCTGGCAATGAGCATTAACCATCACAGGCACCTGTCTCTGCCTCTGTCTCTTGTCGGATCTCCACTGATCAGAGCACATCATCTTTGGCAGGAGTGGACTCAAAGTAAATACCCGCTTTCTGAACAGACCCAGAGAGGAAAGCTGCATTACTTGACCCCAGAATTCCATTTTATCCCCGTGATGTCGCTCTCTGCATTGCTTTTGGGACAGTGCCCCCTTGTTGTCTCTGAAGCAATTGCAGAAGGACCTGGTTTCATCCCCAAAGTTGTCACTCGCAGTTCTCTCTAGGAGGGAACTTTGTGATAGTGTGGATGTGGAGTGCCCCTGAAAGGTCATATGCTGACAACTTGTTTTCCAGCTGATGGCACCACTGGGAGATTGTGGGAGGTTTAAGAGATGGAACTTTATCTGTGTGATGTTTGCATGCCAGAAGAGGGCATCAGACTCCATTATAGATGGTTGTAAACTGCCATGTGGTTGCTGGGAATTGAACTCGGAATCTCTGGAAGAGCAGCCAGTGCTCTTAACTGCTGAGCCATCTTTCCATACCCTTACTCGTTGAGAGGAGCAAATGAGGGGTGGGCTGGAGTGAGGCGGGGAGGGTGCGGGGGCGGGGGGGAGAACTGTGGTTGGAATGTAAAATGAAATTTTTTTAAAAAAATTGAAAAAAAAAGCAATGGAGCATATTGGAAGGAAGTTAGATGCCTGGGGCTTGCCCTGAAGGGGGTGTTAGTGTCCCAGAACCTTCCTCATACTCTATTTTTGTCTCGTTTTGTTTTCTTACTCTACTTCCCAGCCACTATGAGTCACGATTATCTATAGGAACTGAACTGAGAGCAGGAAGTGTGTGTGTGTGAGAGCATGAAGTGTGTGTGTGTGTGTGTGTGTGTGTGTGTGTGTGTGTGTGTGTGTGTGATTTTTTAGAGAGGCTTACAGGATTCTGCTGGGTAGTCCAACCACGGCTGTCTCATTGGAGAGACAGAGAATCCCACCGCTGTTCAGTAAAGTAAAGCTGTTCAGCAGCTCCAATCTGGCCTTGAAGGTCTGGGAGATCCTTGGAGAGCTGCGGGTCTTGAAGCTACACTGGATCCTTAAAGAGTTGTTATGCAATCAGTGAAGGAATACCACAGCAACAGGACAGATGGCCTTGTCAGCAGGAGTGGGAGCAACCAGGCAAAAAGCAGTTTCCTTCTTCCATGTCCTTTTATCTAGGTTGCCACAGAAGGGGCTGACCAGATTTAGGATGCGTCTTTCTGCTTCAAACCATCTGATCAAGAAAACTCCTTCCCCCAACACCAGGAATGTCTAGCAGCTATGGTTTAGTTAGTTCCCAGTGCAGTCAAATTGACAACCAAAATAAACAATCACAGCCAGCCTCTGCTAAACTCCCCATCAGTGACAGCCTGCACTGCCCTCAGCCCAAACCCATCAGGACTGAAACTTCCAAAACTGAGAACAAAACCAACCCTTTCCTCCTTTTTTTTTGGGGGGGGGTATTTTGCCACATCCACACAAAGCTGCCTAGTTCCTTCCTCTTCCAGAACAAAAAGAGGGAATCCCCTGAGGTGTCCTGACAGCAGAGAACACCCACACGGATCCCTTCTCTTTTACTGGCTGAGAACTTCAGAACCACGGCACCAGACTGAGGGATGGACCGCGAGTTTGCAAAGCACTTGACTGCTTGAGGTCTGACAGTCTTGGTTAGAGATGCTCTCGATGCATAGTAATGAGAAAGCTGTCAGGCTAACACCATTTCTGACATTTGAAGGAAGAGGCTCATGTGATTTTTGGTTATTTAAAGGTAAGAACCCGGAACTCTGTCTTCTTGTTAAAATGACAAGGAGCTAAAAGAATTTTTTCTTCTTGTCACCCTTAACAAGTAGGATCTTACAGGGAACTTGTTATTATCATGAACTTAGCAAATCCGATCACTATTGGTGTGGGAGAGGAGCTTGCCAAGAAAGTGCATCGCTCTGTTCACCATTACCATCAGCACAATGGGCATCGTCATCATCTTCATCACTATTGTCATCATCCCCTCATCATCAGTATCACACTATAACCACTATCACCACCATCACTAGCATCAAAAACATCACCACCACCAAGGCAACCATGATCATCACCATCATCTCCAATACCTCTGCTACCACCATGACCAATATAACACTATTACCATCATTACCATCACCACCTTCATCACCATCACCACTGTCATCATCACCACCACCATCATCACCACCACCATCATCACCACCACCACTACCACTGCCATCATCATCACCATCATCGTTTTCACCATAACCATCACTACATACTTTACTTACCATTACCACCACCATCACATCATCATCTTGACACAGCTGTATAAATGAGAAGCACTCTGTAAAGGCTCAGTCAGACTAACCAGTTGTCATACTGCCCAATTTGGGAATTTTGACGCTCTTAAATCAAAGAGAAACTGGGGGATCCCTTTAGGTACACAGTAAATGTATATGCTGTCCCTTACATTGCACCAGAAGTTTCTATGTTAACACTCTACAATCTTAGCTCCTGAGAATCTCAGAGACTTTTTCACTACTGTAGCCTGGACAGGAAACAGTAAGGAGATGTGACCCATACAATACTTCTCATGAGACCAAAGCTGCGCTCCAGGAGAGCATGCATCACTATGAATTGATTTCCAAGAGAATAGAAAACCTTTCAAAGATCTGCATTGTAGGAAGCTATCTGAGGACCAAGATAGTAGATTTGAACGAAAGTGGAATCAGGAAATGGCACCAATGAGGGAAGGGACGGAGCTAGAGGCCTAGAATGAGGATCATGTTTCAGGATAATAGTATCATTTGCCAAGAAGAAGACTCCAAAAACCTAAGGAAGGAGTTTGGTGACGTGACAGGGACACACACACACACACACACACACACACACACACACAAACACACATATATATAAAGAGTATTTGAAAGTGAGGTCCAGTGGAGTAACCAGGGGCAAATATCTGTCACTATAAGAAATCTCAGCATGAAAATGTTATTAAAATTAAAGAAGCACTTTGAAATCGCCAGATTAAAGATATTGCAGGAGCAAGAGGGCTTTATTTTAGCACGCTTTGCATATTCCCACTGCCTCATCAGGCAGGCTTTCATGATAGGAAGAGCGCTTCCCTCATCTTTATTTTAATTGCCTCTCGTGCCTACACTAGCATATTCCAGGCATGAACAGAGTAAATGTCACTAACCTAGGAGGAAGGATGGCTTTCGAAAGTCCTGGTACAGACCGCTGGAACTGAGAGAGATGAGTGCGGGTCTGCTCTGCACTGGGAACTGGTTGACCCTCTGACCAACACCATTAACTGGCTGATTGAGGGAGAGAGACTGAGGCTGTCGTTCTGGGAGCTGCTGTCTTTTGGACGGGACACAGCTATCGCACTCTTGAACTCACCAACTGTACTCGTGCGCGCAAGGCCTGGGGTGCAAGATTAAGCCAGCCCGAATTCTCAAATAAAGGAGTTTGATGACCTCCAGATTCTAGCCCCAACTGAGGAGCTATTGACAGTTGGTGTTGCTGGGGAAGGGATACTCATTCTCCTTTGGGGGTGTAGTCACTGGAAGGTTTCCCAGACCCCCTTGGATGGCCCCACACCCATACTACAGTTCTAAGTAGGTTATTAAAGGGGAAAGGACATGAAGTTTTGAGGAGAGGTGTTTGGGGGACTTAGGAAAGTAAATGGGGAATGTATATGATAATATTTCATCATGTACATATATGAAATTCTCAAATAATAAAAAAGAAAGCTAAAGTAAAAACAAAGAACAATAACCAGAAAATCACTTTATTTAACCATGATTTGAACACTTTATAATACGAAAGATTTGCTCTATTGAGAGCACCTATGGCATTGGCTTTTGCAGGATTTAATACTAAGACAGACACAACCCTGCCCCTGGAGAATGAATTTTCCACCAGAACTTTTAAGACACAATGCAGTCAAGAAAAATGAGCAAGACGGAATTATCCTCCAAGAAAAGTAACTTCAGGAAACAAATGGACACTTTGTCTTCAATGGACACTCTTTCGAAAGCTCATTCTCCTACTTCAGGAGGCCTCAGTGGTGGAGGAGCCAGCAAAACAGCTTCTCCCGCTGGGTTGACACATGGAACAAATCATCAGTTGTGTGTAATTCACACCCTGCAGGTTCAAAACCAGGGCCTTGGTCTTGACCTGCTGAAGTGTTTAGTGTCATTTTTACTGGGGTTACTTATGACTCGCCTTCCTGCCTCAAGGTACGGGGCAAGTATGAACTGGGAGCGTTTTTCTACAGAGCAAAATGGAATGAAGTGATGTCAGAGCCGAGTCTCCGGCCCCTTGCTATCCCAGAGGCCCTGTGGAGCTGCAGCCATCTTACTTTTGCTCTCTCAGGCTTGGAAGTTCCCACTCACAGAGATTGTGCTTGGAATTTTACACCCATTATGTTCCTGGGCAATCACAGTGCCATCTATCCCGAGGAAGGCATGGCCATGGGAAGCTGTCACATCAGCACTGTGAGGAAAAGTGTCTACTACACCTACCAAAAGTACACAAGAAAACGAGGTAGAACCTCACTCTATGACCAGCTCTGATGTCCGGAGGTCTCTTCTGTCTCCCCTCCTCTTTCTGTTTAATTACGTGTGACCCTTATTTCCAGAAACCACAAATCTCACTCAGTGAAATGACTAATTCCCATATATTTCCTGTAAGCTCTATTTTTCCTGTGGACTATATTAAAATGTCAGAAGGTGTGTCCTTTTGAGCATGCGTACCAGCCAGCATACTGTTTTACAGTCTACCCCAATTGACTTGAAGATACACATGGGTTTCATCTGGCAATAACTCAAACTTGGTTAAAGTTAGGCAGATTTCTCTGCAAAGGACAGATATAAAATATTGATGAAGGCAGGGGCTAAAATCAACAAATACGTAATGTTCTGAACATCTAGGGTAGAAAAATGATGTTAACCAGACAACGAAAATTATTCTGTGTCAGATCCTTAATGGTTGGATCTTTGTTGTCAATGGTCAAAGCTGTAACAAGGTCACTGTGGAATGCAGAAGAATAATCAATAACCAGACCATCAAACCCTCGTTTTTATGTCATACTTCTACCTCTCTTTGCTTTTAAGTCAAATAATATGCTTTCATTTGTTTGTGTTGAGTCAGACTCCTGTCCAGAATGGCACTCAATTAAAAAGAAATTCTATGCCCCAGTTCTGTATGGATTTGATTTATAATGGTATGCCTAGATCTCTTTTAAAACTGAATATATATCCCTTGCTGTAGAACTAAATCCATAAAATGCTGAGTGCTTTTTAAAGTTTTATATAAAATTATATATGGAATTGTACTTTGTATCTGCTTATGAAAAAGATTTCATATACATTGCTGGAACATTAGAAAACGCTGACAAGCAATAAATTTCGTCAAATGTCTATAGTTCTAATCACATGGAAGTGATCATCAATAGCCCCTTAGCATGCCGTTGCAAAATGTTTTTATGGACATACAAAAATTTATATTCTTTATGTATGATTTCCATGTGCATAGAAACACATATGCATCACTTATCTCTTCCTGTATAAGTCTGAGAATATTATGTGTCTCCCATTTATGTGCACACATGTACATACATCATGTGTCCTTTATATGAACATATATACATTATTTACATATTCAAAGAAACATGTGTACATCAGGTATATTATTCATATGCACACAGGTATACACATATACCCTGTCTTTCTTGCACATATAGTAAATATGTTTTCTATTTATAGAACATATATGGACATCTCATGTTTTTTCCTAAGGCATAGAAATATGTACACATATTATAGTCCTTTCCATATTAATATGAACAATGCATAACGAGTGGCTTTTGTATAAACATAAACACATATATACATGTGTATGCATGATACATGATGCTCATATATTTATGAATCTTCTTTTTGTTCTTGAATGATGTAGTATATAACCTCATCTACTGAGTCCTAATATTTTCACTTTAGTTTTTGTTTTCACATGCTATAATTGCTTCTAAAGTCTTACTATGCAAACATGTACAGTCAAAGTCCTTCTTTCTCTCTTTTCTTGGGATCAGACCTAGCACCTTAAGGCAGATCTCCATCAACATGCTAGTTAATCTTAACTATCAACGTGATTGAATTCAACAATGCCTGGAAGATTTGAAGAACGAACTTTTGAATTTACCTGTGAGAGTTTTTTCAGAGAAGATCAACTAATGGTGGGGTGCAGGAAACAGTTACCCCAAATATAGACAGCACAAGTCTATAAGCTAAGGGTCTGAATGTCAAGAAAGGTAGAGAAGAAGGAAACACAGAGTGAAGTAGTTCTCCATTCTCTGTTTGCTAACAATGATGATGTGAGCTGTTCTGCTCTGTCATACTCTCTCTCTGCCTGGAGGAACCAAGGAATCTGGAAGGAAGAGCCAAAATACAACAATGAGAAACTAGTAAGGACAGAAAATTGATATCAAAAAGTGGAGTCATTGTCATGACTATTGATCCTTTTATTTCTAAGCCTCCAGAACTTGTTTGTTAAAGGGATTTGGAAAAGCTTAGAGATTTAGGTTGAGGAGCCCTATAACACTGTTTGCAGAACCTACTGGATGATTCTAAGAAGAGCCCAGAAGATCACAACGCTGACAGGAAGGCAGCCAGAATAAACAAGGCTCGGGAGTTTCAAGGTGGGAATAAAGACTCTATCATGTATTAGATTAGGGCCCACACATGTTTTATTCTGCAAGGAATTTGTCTAGTTTTGTTCATGCCCTGGGACTTCAGGTAAGGTTGAATTTAAATCAATTTACTAATGAAATTAGTAGGGAAATTCTCAAAAAAAAAATCAGAGCTCAGTCTGTGATATGGTTATTTCTAGCTGCTTTGGATCAAGTTTACAGTGAGAAATGAGAACAAATAGCATATCAGAAATGTTTGAAAAACTACAGTTTACCAAGTAAAGTCTGTGCAAAGATGAGGCCCAGATGGATTTAATAAGAAACCAGGTACTTTTCAGTGAACGACAGGGAAAGTGCCTTAAAGCTTCTTGGGAACTAGATCTTCACCTATATCAAAATGAATAGCATAAAGAGTCTATCTTATTTGGAAGATGTCACTTTGAGAAGAGAGCTCTGGGCATCTAGGAAAGTGTGTCCTTGAGTTTAGCTCTTCTGGAACTCAGATGCTGCTGTAACTGTGGTCTGAGGAAGACGGGTTTGCTCAAGTGATTCATAGATCTTTCCATCATCCACATGATGAAGAACGCAGGAGCCATGCAGTCTCCCACATAAGCTTCAAAGGGTGTGGTAGGTAGCAAGATCCCTGGAGGCATCCCCAAGAGGGCAATGTGCGAATCTGTGAGAGTGAAGTCAAGAATACAATGGAGACTTCAGAACTTAGAGATGCTAACAATGAAATATCTGTCCAAAAATGCCAAAAGAAATGAGTAGACCCAACTCAAAGAGAGGCCATGTGGCCTGTAACTGGTCAGGTTATAGAAGTGGATTGCTTAAGTCATTGGTTGAGTATATCAGTAATGACACCATGTGCCCTGGATGCTAGACTCGGAGTTTAAGGATTTCATGTTTGTCCTGCTGGGTTTGATCTTTCTTTGTCTTCATCCCACTCTTCTATAGCCCACTTTTCACTTTATCAATAGGAATGTTTATTCTGTGCCATAATATGTTTAAAAATATGTCAATGAAATTTTTTTGTTTTACAGGGTATCTCATTAAAAGACAAAAACAAATGAAGAGAGAGAGAGAGAGAGAGAGAGAGAGAGAGAGAGGTTATATATAGTATTGTCTTAGATAGGGTTTCTGTTGCTGTGAAGTGACATCATGACCATAGCAAAACTTAAAAAGGAAAATGTTTAATTGGGATGGCATACAGTTTCAGAGGTTCAGTCCATTATAATAGTGGTATGCAAGCAGACATGGCACTAGAGAAGGAGCTAAGAGTTCTACATCTTGGCCTATAAGCAACAGGAAGTGAACTGAGACACTGGGTATAGCTTGAGCATAGGAAACCTCAAAAGCCTGTCCCCACAGTGGCACACTCCCCCACAAAAGCCATACCTACTCTAACAAAGCCATACCTCATAATAGTGCCACTCACTCCCTTTGGAGGACCTTTTCTTTCAAACCACTACATTCTACTCCCTGGCCCCCAAAGGGTTGTATCATATCATAATATAAAAATGCATTTAGTCTACTTCAAAAATCCCAATAGGCTGTAACAGTCTTAAACTTATTTAAAAGACTAAAGTTCAAAGTCTCTTCTGCAATTCATGCAATTTCTTAACTGTAATCTCCTATAAAATCAAAATACAAAACAGATTACATACTTCCAACATTTAATGGCAAAGGATATACATTACCATTCCAAAACATAGGAAAGGGAGCATAATGAGGAAATATTGAACCAAAGCAAGACCAACTGGGCAGACTCCAAACTCTGCAACTCCATTTCTGATGTCAAAGCATTCTTCTGATCTCCAACTCATTTCAGCTTTATTGACTGCAACACACTCTCTTGGGCTGTTAGCAGCTTTTCTCAGCAGGTATCCCATGACTCTTACATCTCCAACGTCTTGGGGTCTTCGATGCAATCCAGGCAGCTTCATTCAATGGCCTCTCTAGGTCTCCATTCAGGATCACCCATGACACATGCCTGGTGAGGGAGAATTGTCTGTATTCTGTCAATCATGTTTTAAATAAACGCTGATTGGCCAGGCAGGAGGTGTAGGTGGGAAAACCAGACAGGAAGTGGAAATGATGCAAGGAGAGCAGGAGAATTCTGGGGAGGAGGAAGTTGATTCCTCCCACTGCTGCCCAGATCACCAAAGCAGCTGACATGTGAGCTGACAGCTGAAAAAGGTACCAAGCTATATGGCTAACATAGATCAGAAAAATGGGTTAATCAAGATATGAGCATTAGCTAGTAAGAAGCTTGACCTAAAGGGCCAATCAGCTTTATAACTTACAGAGATCTGTGTGTGATTTTTCTCTGGGACTAAACATCAGGGGGGCCGGGCAGGACAGAAATCCGAACAAGCAGGCCCACTCATGTTACACATGCCTAGCCTCAGCAGCTTTCCTTAGTCATGAAGGAAGATTCCATAACCTCTTCCATCTATCCTTGACTCTAAAGCAAGAACCACATGGCCAAAGCTACCAGGTTCTTCTGCCTGCTGGGAATGGAACATGGCCCCTCATTCAATTACATTTTCACCAGTTTTCTGTTTTCAATGGTTACTTTCACTGCCTAAGTTCGGCTATCTTACTTGTTCTGTAGACCAGGCTAGCTTCACACTCAGAGATCCACCTGCCTCTGCCTCTGGAATGCTGGGATTAAAGGCATGAACCACCATACCTGGCTCTAAGCTTTTTTTTTCTTTTTTAAAAATTCCTTTTCACAAGTTGAGTGGAATCTTGCCCTGAGGTCAACACTCCCTTTATTCCATTTATTTTTTCATTTTATTAAATATTTATTTATTACTTTTACGTATGAATGATCTATCTGCATGTATGCCTTTATTCCAGAAGAGGGCATCAGACCCCACTATAGATGGTAGTGCACTATCATGTGGTTGTTGGAAATTGAACTTAGACCTTTAGAAAAGCATCCAGTGCTCTGAACTCTGAGTCATCTCTGCAGCCCATCCCACTTTCTATTTCTTAATCTGTTTATCTTCTTGAACACAGGATTTAGCTCTATTCCACTTCATGGTGCTCCTTTTCTCCTTAAATTATACATTTTGTATTTTTCTTCCTCACTTGCTTCTTTTTATTATATATCTACATTAGAGTTAACACTAATAACCATACAACAGAGTCTATATTAGTTGTTTTGAGATTTCCTTTGCCAATGGAATTAATTCAGAATGCTTCACTTTAGCCTGAGGCAGACTTTTCAGACAAGGGTGAAAAGCAGCCCCATTCTTCACCAAAATACCACAATAACAATCTGTAGGCAACATACTTGGTGTGGGAAGTCCTTCTGTGTATGTGTCACTTTTATTGGTTAATGAATAAAGAAGCTTCTTGGGCCTATGGCAGGGTAGAATAGAGCAAGGCAGGAATTTCAAACAGAGATAAAGGAGAAAAGAAGGTAGAGTCAGGGAGATGCCATGTAGCTGCTGAAGGAGACAGATGCCCTGGAACCTCACCAGTAAACCATGAGCCTCGTAGTAAAATACAAAATAATAGGAATAGGTTAATTTAAGATGTGATAGTTAATTAATAAGAAGCCCGAGCTAATAGAATAAACAACATTATAATTAATATAGTTTTTGTGTGATTATTTAGGTCTGATCAGCCAGAAAACAACCGAGCAGTCACAGTCTACACACACTAAAATCCTTCTCCTCTGAAACCTCTTGAACCAGGCCCCCACAGTTCAAATTTTTCATGATCCTACTAGTATATGGTCCACTAAGCAGTGCTTAAAACATTCCACTGCTCTCCTAATTCAAAGTACCAAAGTGGAAATTCTTACAAAAAGCAAACAAACAAGTAAAAAGAATAAAATATGTTCAACACATCAGAAATAAAGAGGGAAGAAAAAGAAAGAGGAATGGAAGGAAAGATGGAGGGAAAAGGAAGGGAAAGAAAGTAAGGGAAAGAATGAACTTGAAAATAATCATAACAAATTTTTATAATATCAAAGAAATGAAACCTAAAAGCCCATTGGAGTGAAAGTATTTTAGAATTTCTTGATTTGCAGCAAGATCTTAACAGAAACAATAGAAACAGAAGTCAATGGAACATTTTTAAGGCAGGAAACAAAATTAGTTGTCACCCTAAAATCATTAAGTCATTCTACCCATCAATGCTGTTTTCCAAAAACAGAGAAAACACATCATTTGTGTTGTTTAACAGCCTTTTTGCTGTGAAACATTTTAAAAGTTGAGAGAACATTCAATAACAAGAAATTCCAAATCGAGATGTAAACATTGTTATCATATTTTTTTATATTGCCTTCCTCTATATTTATAATTTGAGCTATTAAGAGCATGTCCTTCTGTTATCTAGGTAGTTGGTTAAATTCAGCCTAGGTATTTCAAGCAAGAGCACTTGTAGATCCTGCTATTTACTTCATGAGGTGTCATGGAAAGAGAGGTCTAATTGTTCCATAGAATGTTGCCACATAATTGGTCAAGAGGTTATGAATTTAACAACTTTGCATCTTTAAAAGGAATCTACAGTTTTCCAACTTTAAACATAAATTGTCTGTATGTAAAATTTTCAGTTCCTAGGTCACATTTCATCTAATGGTTTGCCATCTGTTCATGACCCTTATGAGAATCAAGTATTTCATTTGAGACTAAAAAATGGTCATTTTTCCAATTCCATCATTGCTATAACAAATAACTGCTGCTTTTCTCTTGTAAAATAATATTTTCACTCATCTACTAAATTTGGCTTGAAATATAGTGTCTATTGAAAAGGCAGCATGAATGTTTAATCCTTTCCAATTTTCTGCATAAGGAGTTTGTAAAATTACCACTTCCATTGATGACAAATAATAATTTTCATTGCCTTTTAAAATGGTATCATTATGGACTTGTGAATTTTATATGAATGTAAAATGTTTTCAATAGCATGCTTCACTCACAATCATTATTCCTATGTTCTCTTTATTACCACGATTTTTATTTCAGTGCTGCAGATCAAAGCCTTGTGCATATGAGGCAAACTCCCCAATCACTCTATCACTGAGCCCTTTGGGGTGTTTTGGTGGTTTGCTTTCTTGTTTCATGACAAGATGTCACTATGCAGTCTAGGCTGGCATCAAATTTGTAGATATATGACTTAAAGCTCATTGTGAGGAAATAGCAGGCAAATATGTATTTAGAGGCAACCTAAAAGTACCTGCCCTGTCATCTTCAAGACTGAAAGACGTCTGGGTGCAAGGAGGCAGAGGAAGTGCTCTGTGCTGAGGAGACAGTGATCATGAAGGTTGATAGGAATGATCCATACACATGCTTGTGGTCCTGAAAGATCATTCTTGTCTCCTGTCTTTTCATAACCATGACCAAAACAACTTATAGAAGAAAGAGTTTTTATGGGGCTTATAGTTGCAGAGGGTAGATAGAGTTCATGCCCATCATGGTCAGGAGGGCTTGGCACTAAAACAGTAGTTGAGAGCTCACATCTCAGACAAAAACCGTAGGCAGAAAGAGCTAACTGAAAATGGCATGGGTCTTTTGAAACTTCAAAGCCCACCCCAGTGACACACCTGATAATCCTTTCCCAAAAGTCTTACTAACAGAGAACCAAGTATTCAAATCTATGAGCCTGTGGGTCCATTCTAGTCTAAACCAACAAGGCTCTCTATTTCTTTCACATGGTGGCCTAGTTTCCTAGTGCTGTGTCATCTCCAACTTTCTATGAAGTCCCTAAATGCAGCCACATGAATCTCCTCCCATTAATCTCCTCAATTTTTAGTGAGGTTTGAGCATAATGAATCCACTAGAAGCTGAGATCACAAGTAGGAAACTCACTGACTGGGCCCAGCCTGACCCAGCCATGTCCAGCTGTGTCTGCAACAGGGCACACTATGGACCTCAGCTATTTTGGGGTAACTGCAGAACTTCCTGGAACTCCGTGTGTCTTAGCTGGGGTTTCTATTGCTGTGAAGAGACACCATGATCACAACAACTCTTATAAAAGAAAAACATTTAGTTGGGGTGACTTAAAGTTTTGGAAGTTAAGTCCATTATCCTCATGGTATGACATGTGGTATGCATGCAGACACGGTGCTGGAGAAGTAGTTGAGAACCCTACATCTTGACTCATAGGCAACAGGAAGTGGTCTGAGACACTGGGCATGGCTTGAGCATAAATGGGAACTCAAAGTCCACCTCCATGGTGACACATTTTCTCAAACAAGACCGCAACTTTTAATAGTACCATTACCTTTGTGGGACATTTTCTTTCAAACCGCCACACCCTGTTACTTCCACTACCACCAGAGATGATGAGATGGTGTGTTGTTATCCCAAGAAGTGAAGAATAGTTTGAACTGAATTATTAAATTAAAAAAATCATCCATGAAAACAAAATAAATCAGGGACTGCATGTCAGGCATGTCTGCTGTTCTGGGTCTTGATCCTTGCTTTGCTTCTGACTGGGAACCCTAATCCCTTTCCAAGATACTCTCACTTGTTTCTTACAGTCTTTGCTCAAGTGTCCCTTTCTGATGATGCCACCATTAGTCTGCTGAATTTAGCACGCGGCTACCTTCTCCCATCTATCTTACCACAGGGACTTTCCAACCTTTGCCATTAAAAGCATGCTGTGGTGTGAGAATAGTGGGACACTGCAGCCTTGGCTGGCCAGAGATGCAAAGCCTTGGCCAACATAAGAAGACTGGATAGAACCTGCATTTCTCCACCATACGGTGGCCTACTGGGCATGGCAGCTTGAACAGGACTGTCCCAGCACACAGCAGCTCTTCGTCTTCATTCTCCCTGCTCTTTGCAGACTGGTTCTGCACTAGGATTAGGGTTAGGGTTGTGCAATTCATGAATCCCATAGGCTAGAGCAGTGTCACTGATGAATGAGCTGTTTACCCGTAAATCTCTGTAGAGTGCTATCTTGAGCATGACTTGTAGAATTCAGTGCTTTCAATCAGAAGCATCAAGGGCAGGGTAGAGTTTGGTGATGGAGTAAATGCTCAGGATGCACAGGCTCTTGTTCTCAAACCCCACATCACAAAGCAGAAAATTAGTTTTGGATTTTAATCTAGGTGGGGAACAGGAGAAAATCATTTATTCATTTCTTCTTGATGTGGAATGCCCCTCTGTATGGTGTGAATATGTTTTATTCCCACTGGTTAATAAAGAAACTGATTTGGTTTATGGCAGGGCAGAATAAAGCTAGGCAAGAAATCCAAACAAATATAGGGAGAAAGAAGGCAGAGTCAGGGAGATGCCAGCAGCCACTGGAGAAGCAAGATGTGAGGTAACAAGCCATAAACCTTGTGATAAAATATAAAATAAAAGAGGTAGGTTAATTTAAAAGTAAGAATTAGTTAGTAATAAGCCTGAGCCATCAGCCAAACTTTTGTAATTAATATAAGTCTATTTGGGAACTTGCAGGCAGAAGAGAAACCTCTATTTACATATTCTAAGCATCAAAATACATTAGTTCTTTTAAGAAGAATATATATGTTAGATATGGTGACTCACGCCTATAATTCCAGCACTTAGGAAACTGAGGCAGAAAAATTGCTGCAAGTTTGAGGTTAGTCTACAGAATAATAATAGAAAGAAAGAGAGACAGAGCAAGAGAGAAAGAAAGGGTGGGAGGAAGGAAGGGAGGGAAGAAGAGAAGGAAGGAGGGAGGGAAGGAAGGAAGAATGAAGAAAGAGAACAAAAAGAATGAGAGAGAGAGAAAAAGGACCAAAGAAGCAAAGGACCAGAGAGAGAAAAGGAAACTTATACACACACATACTACAGACATACAAACATATACTACGGCTGGCTTTCACGGTGTTAGAAGGTGCAGTTGAGGAGGAAAGGTCTTCAGCAGCCTTACTCAACTATGGACCCTGCAATCTACACTACTGACCTGTCAGGTAAGATGTGTCCATCGGTGCAATAGTGGCAAGCAGGTGCATTACAGTAACCACTGCTTTCTGACTGGATTCAAGGCCCACTACACAGGAAGAAATTCAGGTGTGGTACTGAAAACCTGTTCAAAAGTCCATGACAGGGGAAGTGGTAAACTCTGCTTGTGTTTTGCTTAACAAACATGATGTGACTGTCAAACTCCTCCCAGATAACTGTTTTTAGGCCCATATAGATTTTGTTGATGTTAGTTTTTGTCTGAGAAGCTTCTTTTTGCGGTGGGCAATGGTAATGGTAGAGGCTCATGACTGTTCAAAGTGATGGAAATAATTGATGGTTGAATGCTCAACCATAAGCGGAATATCAATATCACCCATTCCAAGACTCAAGTACAACTTATAGAATATAGGGTGGGAAAGAATGTAAGATAAAGGAAAACAAGGAAAGGTATGGAACATTGACTTTCAGATATGCATGACTGCTGCATTCTTGATCTCATAACAACCTGCGCATAATTGGACTTGTCAACATCCTGCCAAGGAAGGGGGAGGAGTTCAGGAGACTCCATTCCTCCCCGAGGATTTATATGCCGCTAATGATTCCCGGAGGGGGAAAAGGCATTTTCCACAATAGTATAGCCACCAGTAAGGTACCTGTGCCCCCGTGAGCAATTCTGCAGCCACACTCTTGTAAACAGACCTAGTGAAGTTTACCGGGCCATTTAAAAGAAAAAAGGGTCATGAAAGTGGAAGGTGGCTATTTCAGAAGAGAAAGGGAGGAGTGGGAGAGAGACAAAAAAGGATAATGGGGGTGAATATGATCAAAATATATTATGCATGTATGAAAATGCCATAAAGTGTGTACAACTAATAATCTGTAAACTCATAGTTTACAATTAATTTATACCAATTAAAATTTTAAACTGAGTAGAAGGAAGCCAAGAAGAAGCCATCTGAGACAATAAAAATACGATGATCTCATGAGTGCAGCTGTGGGGGCCCACAGCTGGACAGTACCCCAGCCTGTTGTGCCCTTGGAAGCTCTCAGAAAGTCAGCCCATGTGACATTGCTTCTTTCTTTCATTGGCTCTGCTAGGATCCTCTCCTTGACCAGTACAGAATGTCAATATGTGGCTACATAACCTATGAATGAACCCACAAGTGGTAAGTGTAGAATGAGATCATTGACCCCATAGACGGCCTAGGTATTAACATCCCTCCTTGCAACTCACCTGTCACTCAAGCTGCCACAGTGTGTGTCCTTCTTGCTGGAACACAGGCAGCACAGGATACAAACTGGGGAATCACTGGCTGCTAGCCCAGCCCTTTATCTCCCATATGAGTCTGTCATGGCTGGGTTTTGTCAACTTGAAACAAGGCTAGATAAAATTAATCTTAAAATTTTAAAATGAGATGTCTCCCTCAGACTGGCCTGTAGGCAAGTCTATAGGACATTTTCTTGAATAATGGTTGATGCAAGGGACCCCAGCCCACTGACAGAAGCTCCATTCCTAGGCAGGTGTAGTGGAATGGATAAGGAAGCAAACTGAGAAAGCCAGCAGGAACATGCCAGTAAGCAGCATTCCTCCATGACTTCTGCTTCAGTTCCTGCCTCCAGCTTCCTACCTGGATTGAGTTCTTGGCCCATTTCTCTCAGTATTAGTGTGACCTGAGAATTACAAGTTTAAATAAATCCTTGCCTCCCCAAGTTGCTTTTGGTTATGGTGTTTCAATCACGGCAACAGAACTTCTAACTAAGTCCGGGACCCTGGAACAGGAAGAAGGGGCCCTGCTGAGCCAGGGCCATCACTGGGAATGCAGGAGCTTTGCTCAGGCTGTTGGTGGAAAGGAAAGGCACACTGTTGTTGGAAGGACTCAGTTAACCGCCAGGTCAGCTAAACCAGTGACTTCCAGCAACAACAGAGGAGAAAAGTCATTAATCAAGTCTAAGAAGAGGTCTCTGGGAAGTGCAGCTTAGCAACAGCTTTGCTGATATCTGAGTCTCAGTGAGGAAGAGAGAAAAGTCTCCTGTGTCTCACTCTCAGATTTGACTGACAGTTATTAGTGTCCTTTTACTAAGAAAAATAAGCTTCAGGAAGCAAACCACCAAAAGTCCCCACAATTCTGTTGATTATTTTAGAGATAAGCTAGCTTAAAACTCATTATCCTCCTGACACATTCTTCCCATTATTGGGATTTCAGGTAGCCAACACCCCAAATAGCTAATAAAAACAATCTGAAATTTCAAATTTTCTGTTAGTGGTATAATTCATCAAATCATAAATTAGAATTTTATAGTAGCCCTATTGATCATAACTGAGTTGTTGAAGTGGGTTGAATGTCTGTGTGTTGTCTGTGTGCTCCCCCCAAATTCCTATGTTGAAATCCTAGCCCTGGGAAAGATGGTGTCAGGAGGCAGAGTTTTTATAAAAATGGTTCTCAACTTGCAGGTAGCTACCTCTTTGGGTTAGAGGGCCTTTCACAGGGGTTGCATATCAGATATTTACATTACAATTCATGAGAGTAGCAAAATTACAACTATGAAGTAGCTACAAATTATAATCTTATGCTGGAGGGGTCACCACAATGTGAGGAACTGCACTAAAGGGTTGTAGCAGTAGGAAGGCTGAGAAGCTGCTATAGAAGGTGGGTTAGGTTTTGAGGGTGGAGCCTTGTGACTATGACTAGTGCGTTCTGAGAGAACACAGACAGCAGATGACACCTCTCAAGATTCTTAGGGGAACCCCACAAGTCTGCCACCTTGATCGTCAGGTCACACAGCCTGTCATACCAGAAGTTCATCTCTCTTGCTTCCAAGGTATCCAGTCTGTGCTACTTTCTGTGGGAGCCTGAACTAACACAACTCTTACCTTGATTATAGCTTTTGGAAGCAAGATGCAATGCTTTGGTCCCAAATATGCCAGTTTTAAATCCTGGGTGAAGCAACACTAATCCTTCCCGAATCTCCATTATCCTTATTTTGTTAGAGAAGAGAGTTCCCTTATGTCAGAGGGAAATCCAAGCTCAGAGCTTTGACAAGTTGTGCACTAAGTGGGTCACACACAGGTCTCCAGGGGCAGAGATTATAAATTATAAACACATAGCTGTACCAGGGGTTCCTGCAAGTCAGTGCTCGTTTTTCTGGAAACTCATCAAGTGTCATGTTTGGCATTTGGTATAAATCATGACTTTTGGTCACTTCCTTTTTCCTCTTGGGTTGTGCCATTCTGCTCTACAAATAGCCAAAGGATGCAAGATCTTCCATCTCTTGAATAGGGGTGGAGCAAGTGAGAATACATTGCACACACACACACACACACACACAAAATCTTCTAATATTCAAAAACCATACTACTTTTAATCAAGCCAAGGACATTTTCTCATCACCTTATTTGTTGACAATAAAAAAAAACCCTTTTCATGATGAAAGTTCATTATCTTTTATGTACTTCTTATTGTTCAGGCATTAAACAAACAATGCCATTTAATTTCAATATAGGGTTAAAGAGTATGATTCTGTGTTCCCTTCTTTTCTGGGGAACAAGAGGTCAGAGAAATAGATGACCTTAGATAGAGAATGTTAAAAATAAGGCTGGACAACCTGGTCTTCCAGAAAGAAAAGGAGGGCACTGTCCCAGACAGGAGGACTCACACTGCAGCGTGAAGAAGTGCAGGAGGTCAGGTGTGGGCCCAGCATCATCAGTGGGCCCAGAGCTGAAGGGTCAGGAGAGTGTAGCTCAGACTGCTGAGAAGCTGCACTAAGCGGAAACTATCGGAGTTGCTGGGACTTCACTATTCAGTGGATGTCTGTTCTAAGCTCTTTGAAAATGGAGCTTCTTTGTGAGGAAGGTTCCTTCTGTCATAGTTTATTCTGTGAAGCTGCTGTCTATGGAAGCTCTCCTCTGGGCAGCTGCTCTCCGCGCTGCTCCTCTTTGTGCAGTTGCTCTCCATGCTGCTCCCATCTGTGCAGCTGCTCCTCTCTGTGAAGCTCCTTGCTGTGCAGCTGCTCTGTGTTGTTCCTCTCTGTTCAGCTGCTTCTCTGTGCAGCTGCTCCTTCCTGTGCAGCTTCTCTGTGTTGCTCTTCTCTGTACAGCTGCTCCCCTCTGTGCAGCTGCTCCTCTTTGTTCAGCCCCTTTCTATGCAGCTGCTCCTCTTTGTGCTACTCTTCTCTGTGCAGTTGCTCTCTATGAAAGCTCCCCTCTGGGCTCTCCATGCTGCTTCTCTTTGTGCAGCTGCTTTCCATGCTCCTCCTGTCTGTGAAGCTGCTCTCTGTGCAGCTGCTCCTCCCTGTGCAGCTTCTCTGTGTTGCTCCTCTCTGTGCAGCTGCTTTTCTTTGTGCTACTCCTCTATGTGCAGTTGCTCTCTGTGGAAGCTTACCTCTGTGGAAGAGCTCTAACTAAGACACCATAAAGTGCTACTGTTCAGTAGCCCCCAGAAAGAAGCAGATTGCATTCCCCTGTCTAAAATACTTGGGACCAGAAGAGTTTCTGATTGCGATTGTTCTCTTTAGATTTTGGACTATTTGCATATTCATGATAGGATCAAATCTTAGGGAATAGATCAAAGACTAAACATGAGATTTGTTTATGATATATGTACCATGCTTACATTTAAAAATATTTTTCCATTTATTTATTATTGTGTACTCACATGCATGAGTGTTCATGTGTGAAGGTCAGAAGGCAGCTTGGGGGAGTCAGTTCTCTCTTTCTACGATGTGGGATGGAGGGTTCAAACAGCAACCCACTCTGGGAAAGACCCTGCAGAAAAACTCAAAAGAGCCAGCAGTTGGAGAGACAGAGCAGTCCACAGGTGCAGACTTGTGGAAGCAAATATAAAGGAAGTAAAACGAAAGAATTTAGGCTGAAATAGAAATTTGACTACGACTTGGTACTAGATAATCTCTTAAGGAACTGTGTCTGATTGTGTTTACGACAATAATATTGTGATGGGAATTATTTTTAGAGATTCTTGCTGAATATGCAGAGATTCAAGGATAAGCTCAGTAGGGTTTGCATGAAATTATTGCAGGAGAGACGCGGGGGAGGGATACTGAAGCAAACTTGCTCAGAGCAAATTATCAATGTGGGGTGTCATGGTCCCCTCACCCCCAGGGAACACAGTGAAGACACACCCACCATGTCTGAAATGAGAACAGGACAGAATCCTACATACACAATGTATTTCCTGCATAGGCATATGATCACCCTTAACTTGTAAAATAAGCATCGTAGAGACCGTCAACAGTAATAATAAAACAGAATGATTATATTGTCCTGGTTAGTTTTTGTCGTCTTTACACAAATTAGAGTTACCTGAGAGAAGGAAATCACAGGTAGCTGCCTGCAGCAGATTGCCCTGGGGGCATGTATTGCAACATTTTCTTGATTAATGGTTGATGTGGGCGATCCCAGCCCACTGGGTTGGTGTCACCCTCAGCAGTTGGTCATAGGTTATATAAGAAAGCAAACTGAGCAATCAGGTGCAGGGTGGGAGTAGGGAGTAGGGTAAGAAAGCAAACTGAGCAATCAGGTGCAGGGTGGGAGTAGGGTGGGGGGAACAAGTCAGAAATAGCATCTCTCCATGGTCACTCTCTTCAGGTTCCTGCTTGAGTTCCTGCCTTGACCTCTTTCAATGACGGCTGATATGCAAGTGTGAGAAAAAATAAAGTCTTTTCTCCCCAAGTGGCTTTTAGTCATGATGTGTCATTACAGCAACAAGAAAGCAAACAAGGATATTTATCAATGTACTATAATTAAAATTATTTAAAACTTAGGAAGAGTTTACTTCTGGAATTTCCCATTTATGGCTTCCAGACCGCAGTTTACAGCAGGACTCCAGAGAAAGTGAAACAGCACATGGACGGGAGGGGATACTTCATGATGCTCTCCTGTTACTGATGCCTTGGCAGGCATGAATTTTCAAATAAACTAAATGCGGGTATAAATGAGAAAGGATTTAACACCTGTGCTCATTCAGGTGGCTTCAGTTGGGTCTCTCCACACACTTCTTCCCTTACTCACAGGCTCAGGGCACAAAGATCTGTCTGTGTCTGCTGCCCCCTTTCCAAACAAGAAGAACCGCAAACCCTAAATTAACTTGTAACAGTCGCGTTTCTTTTATGTTGAATCCAAAATCCTATACCGTTTCTACAATTGCTACTTTTTCACTAGCGATGTGAGCTAAGGGCTTTTCCAAGCGCAATGAATGCGAAGTGGCTTAATTACAGGCCTTTAGCTGAGCACAGAACGTGCCAGCTTGATACGAATTTGCATCAAATTTAGAGCTCACCAAACCCCACTCAGCCTGAGTAAGCATCTTCAGCGTCATTCTTGCAGACAGAGGAGGGAAGAGAAACATTCAAGTTTGTGCAGCTGTTAATTGGCAGAATGGCCAAATATAATCTTTGCTTGATGTTTAATAGTTTTTCCTCTAAATAATGAGGACTCATTGAAGACTGGCATTTTAGTTGCAGCAAGACAAAAATATATTTTGTCATTATACGTAGATTAAAATGTAAATGATAAGACGTACACAGCTGATTTATTAAGAGTGAGATGTGTGTGCGTGTGTGGTGTGTGTGTGTTGTATATGTGAGTTTATGTGTGTTGTATGTATTGTGGTGTGTGTGATGCGCATGTAGACGTCAGAGGTCAACAACCAGTGAGTTTCTCGTTCTCCAAATTATTTTTTGAGACAGGGGCTGTCATTGAACAAAGGACTCACGGATTCAGCAGGACTGACTGGCCATCAGCCTCAGGGATCCCCTGTTTCTACCTCCCCAGTGCTGAGGTTATAGGCACACGCCACCACTGTGTCCAGCAATATCTTAACATGGGTGCTGGGGACTGAACGTGGGTCCTCACACTCACACAGCTAGCTTTTTACAGACGGGGCCATTGTCTCAGCAACAACCGGTTTATTTAAAAATTTTTATTTTCTTCCTAAAACTGTGGTTCATAGTCTTTTCGTAAATTTTAAATGTTCTTAACAGTTTCAGAACAAAAGTTGGACTCCGAAGTGGAGGAGACGAACTTTGTGCTGGGAAGGCAGATGGCGCTTGTTGGCATACCACTCTGGAAAAATGTGTTTCCTCCAGTCCTAACCTCCAGGGCTTCCAGCTCCATCTTCCTGTCACCTCTTTCTGCTCTCCAAACTTTATTCCTGATGAAGTTCATCTTTATGGGAGTCCAAAAGCTTATTGCACTATGGAACACACAAAGGCTAAAGAGAAATGGTACAGAAACTCCACCATGGGAAACAGAAACCCAGCTTGTATGCCTCTGCAGCCATTGCTGCTCTCTGTCTCTGTCTCTGTCTCTGTCTCTCTCTCTCTCAATTGCCTTGCAGGCTTTTCCTTAAACAATAAAAGACAGTGGAAAGGGGATCAAACGATTAAAGAATCAAAACCTATAAACCATGCCTCCAACAAACACCAACAGTGTTTTGCTAAATACTAAAGTTGTTTAACTATTTCACATCGCATCTAGGTTTGGTCCAGAAACTCAAAAGCACTGCCCTTCCCGCCATCAACTTTATGAGCAGGACTCTGATGTTCCTGCTTGTTTCTCCGTATTACAAAATGACTGCCAGCACTCCAGCCATTAAATCCACGTTCAAGATAAAAGCACTGGGAAGGGGCAGCACCAGCCATAACTATTTGCTTTTAATAAGGAACAAAGACTTTTTTAGAAATCCCTCGGGCCTTGCTTGTTTATTACTCAGTGGCTGCATCTGTGTCGTCCCGAGATGCAGGAGAAACTAGGGAAACTAGGACTTCTCTTGCAGTTCCCTAAAAGCAGGGCAGACAGTGGAGAAAGGGTGGCAGAGGGTGATGAGCTTGGACTCCGCAGTGACATAGCATTGGATATTTACAAAGTCAAGCAGGCGCAGAATTGGAGGAGTAGAGTTATCTGAATATACAGACTGCAGAAAACCATATTCTCATCCTGTGAAGAGTTCTTATGAGTCAGAAAAAAAGTTGGGAAATTATGAAAAACCTACAAATCCTAAAAGGCGATTTACACAAATAACCATTCTACAGACAAAACACAATTCGTCCAGTGCCGTCACTGGTCTTGGAAAGTAAACTAGCCCCAGATCACTTAGTGTTGTCAGCCTGAGGTTACAGCACTGCCCATGTCTGCTGGCACCGAGTGAGGAACCTTGAAGAGAAGGTTGGCTTGGCAGAGGAGCTCTGGCACTAAGAATGAGTCCAATAAGATAACCCGGGATCTGTCCTAGTTTGGGTTTTTATTTCTATGAAGAGACATCATGACCACAGCAACTCTTATAAAGGAAGCATTTCATTGGGGTGGCTCGCTTACAGTTTCAGGGGTTCAATCTATTATCATCAAGATGGAAAGCATGGCAGTGTGCAGGCAGATGTGGTGCTGGAGGAGTAGCTGAGAGTCCTGCATTTTGCAGGCAACAGGAAGTCAACTGAGATACTGGGCAGTATCCTGAGCCTTCGAGAACACAAAGCCCTCTCCAACAGCTACACACTTCCTCCAACAAGGCCATACTCACTCCAACAAAGCCACAATTCCTAATAGCGCCACTCCCTCGGAGACGATTGGGCCATTTACATTCAAACTACCATAGGATCTTACAAAGACACACAGAGATACTTAACCAAGCATTGTATGGCATAGCTGAGAAAATCAGTTAACGTCTCACTGAAAATAAGGTTACCAGTTTGGTGAGACAGCTCAGTAGTTTAAAGCCTGGCACCCTGAGTTTAGATCCCTGGAACCCCAGCGAAAGCTGAATGCAATAGTACAAACCCCTCCCTTTTAATTTTACTTTCTGCTTTCTAGGTCTTACTCGAAGTGGGTCCTGTGAGGGTATTTCTTTTGTATACCTCCCATTTTTCAAACTTTATTCTTAACACATTTATTTCTATTTATTGATGCAAAACTACTAACAGTTGGGCACACAGCTGAGTGAGAACTGACAAACGGCATCCTCCCGGGTCACCTGACTAGAAATTAAATCCCTTGGTGCAGTCATTCCTCTGGCCTGGCTCCCTCCAGGCTGCCAGAGATCATTACTTTAATGTTTAAAACGCTAAATGTTCCAATGTAGGAAGATTCAGATGAGATCATCAAAACGATCCTCAGGTTCAGGAATTGTGACCGAAAAATACTGCTAGGGCAGGACGAACTGTTTGCTGTATTAATGAAGGATTTCAAGACTCATTGTTCCGCAGCAAATTCTCCCGCTCATTTCTCTTACTGCTCTAGTGGTTAAATATGTTTGTGTACAGTGCTGGTGCCATTTCCAGGTATGATTCCAGGAAGGAGAAGGCTTAAAGCCAGGCTCTGGGCAGCAGGAAGGAGACTCTGACCCTCAGGGATTTCTTCAAGGTGCACACAGCCTCAACCCCTCCCCTGGCTCCGCCCTCAGGAAACTTCTGCTGCAGATGAGAAGAGACAGACCCGAAAGTCCACAGCAGGAGGCCACATTCTACTTACTAGGTTTGTTACAGACACATACTAACTAGACATATTTGTGGGGTGCTGTGTGTATTAGGAACTCTCCAAATCCTGTTAGCAGTTTACAATACATAGTGAATTATCATGGACCATCTTTGCCAGAGTGGAGCCAGTACTGACCTGTGTGAATAGAGACATCAGCCTGGAGGGCCTTGGGCGAGTGCAGGGTTGGATGGAGGCTTCTAGCTCTGCATCCCCTGCTGGGTGGCACCATCAAAATGCCAGTGTCTTCAATGAAGGCCAGTGGTGCAGGGAGAGTGAAGGTACCCTGTGAGGATGCTTGTCTCCAGTCACTGAGCACAGAGCCGGGGCACTGAGGCTCACACTGCCAATGGTACATTTGGCCTGGACCACAGCTCCTGGGCTAGAGAGACAAGGAGACCCTAAGGAAGGCACTGGGTCCTAGGCTGGCTGGCCTGGCAGAGCCTCTGTCACTCACGTGTATGCAGGCACACAGTCCCTTGGAAGTCCACTAATCTCACCCTGGTCAGTGACCTCTGCCGTGGTGAGGGGCTGAAGGGAAGTGGCGCTGCAGCCATCCCAGAAAGAAATGCATGGGATCCCCAGACTGGGAGGCTTTGGCACATTCAGCCCAGCCAGGTAACCCAGCCAATGTGCCCACGATCCTCACGTGTTCAAGGTCCTGACTATGTAACCCTTGTTATAAACTAGGTTTACTCTCATGTTCGAGCCCTTGTTGTAAACTAACGTTTCGCATAGAGCCTATTAGGGACCTCCCTCACACTTGAAACCATTTCTAGCTAATTTAGACTATCTACTACTATTATGCCCAAATCCGCAATCCCTGCAAGCCGACAAGGAAACCAAGAGTCCCATATGTAAAAGCAGAGCCTTTATTTTAATCAAGTTTGCAAACTCGGTCTCTCTGCCTGTCCAACATGTTGGAATAACCGGAGCGTTCCAAGCTCAATTAGAATAGGGTTTTATAGTAGTAAAGATGGGGTTGAGAGGTTTCTGAGGTTTTAAGACCCCTGATTGGCTGACATTTGTCTAGGGTTTTCTTGTGACTGTGCGCTGGCAGGTGTTTCTATCTACGGTGCTCAGAATGCCAGGAATTTCCTTTGAATGGTCTGTTCTTGGGTAGGGGTTAGGGTGATATCAGCTTGTGGTTCCTCCTGCAGCCCTTCAGCATCTCAGGGTAAACAATTGAGACTCCAGCCTCCATTGAAATTCATCAATGGCCAGAGTTCTAGGTGATAATGGTTTTAAGAAGTAAAGAACTTCCTTTGGGTGACCTGCCCAGACTTAGATTATCAAGGCTGGCCCTCACACCACAAAATGGAGAGACAGCTGTCAGACTGGAATGGTGAGGCAATAATGGGTAGAAGAGTCTCCATATGTTCAGTGCAGAGTCAATTAAAAAAATAAAAGCCAAGTGGGATGGCACATGCTTGAAATCCTAACAACAGGGAGGCAGGGGATTGGACAGTTGGAGACTGGTTGGGATACAACATGAGACCATGTCTCAGACACCGCCCTTGGCTCTAAAAGGGCTAACTTCTCATTGACTGATGGCCACATTGGAGATTAAACCGGGGAAAGGGGACACTGGTTTGATGTTGGGTTGTTCCTGAGAAACATAGCTTCAGGCTTCACTGGGACACTCTGGTTTGAGGAGAGCCCCTGCTTCCCATGCATTTCACTGTTAAACTGAGGGGAGTCCCTGTGTTTTCTGCACATTTAGTTGCAGCCTCCAGTTTCATCCCCTAGAGGCTCAGCTCGCTGTTGTTCTGTATCTCTGTGGTGGAGACTCCTTTTTTAATACTCTCTTCCCAGGTGTGGCCATCAGGGTTTTGATAACTGGATGCGCTGGTAGGACCTCTGAGAGTCACTCAGCTCAGTTTGGAATGTGTTTCCGCCTTGCAGAAGAGCTCTCCTGAGCCTGGACAGAGCCCTGAAGGCCTTGTATGTGGTCATCTCTTACAGACATGGAGTATTTCTTCCCACAATTCCTGCTTGACTACTCCCTGATCAGGGCTCAGCACCTCCTACCTTCCCAGGCATGTGTGGGTTAGGAGCAAACAAGAGCCCTGCTTTCTATGTCCCGACGTCTTGACTGAGGAACTTCACGTCAGAGAGAGCTTTGAAATTCTCCCCTGTCCTGCTCATAGCATAGCTGTCTGCTGCACTGGAGGAGGAGAGGAGTCCAGTGTGAGGTCTGGGGCATTCACATCAGAAAGCTACAGGCTGGGCTGTGCAGTTGAGGTGGTTGGGATAGAGAAAAAAAAAATGGGCTTGGGCCTGTGAAATTCTGGAGTCATCGTTCCTTCCTTAGGTACAATAACATGGGCGGTGTTTATGAAGCTCTGACTGTGTGCTATGTTTATTACACTCGGACTATGTACCACACATGCTACTGAGTTTACTTCCATGTCCTAAATATGAAAACAGCAATACATGTTTTGAAGGGTGATGTGAGAACAGAGGAATCCAATGGCCTTTGATTGCCTACTATTTCCTCCATGAAGCCATAACCTTTCAAACACTTGAGCACTCTTTGTCCATTCTTCACCCCAGATTTCCCTTCTGTGCACACAGTCCCGACACCCTTCGCACCTCATCCTCACTTGAAGATAAAATGGATCCCTGGGTAGCCACATGCAGAAGAACAAAAGGAATCTCTGTTTCTCACTCATCCAACAATCAATCCAAATCAGTCAAAGGCCTGAAACTTTGTATGATGATTCAGAAGTAGTTCAAGATACTGGCGTAGACAATGATTCTTGAACACGACTCCAAGGGACAAAAAACAAAGCAAAAGTTGACAGATGAGATTATATCAAGCTACAAGCTACACGGCAAAAAAAAAAAATGAACAAAACAGATAACTACAGAATGAGAGAAAATATTTAATTATTCATGTGACGAAGGATTAATATCCGGAATACATAAGGACCCCCAAAACTCAAATAAAAAGCCCTCAAGCAATTCAGTCTTAAGATGAGCAGAGGTTCAGAATAGGTATTTCTCAAAAGAAATGGAAACAGCTGGTGGGCACATGCTAAAATGCTCAGTGCTGCCATCATTTGGTGCCAACCAAAGCTATAAGGAGACACTTCTTAACCCAGCTAGAATGACAAAACTTTTTCTTTCTTAAATTAGGATGCTGGTGAGGATGAGGACAAGGGGGGACTTCCATACACTGTGTTAGTGGCAACATTACCTTTGAGCTATGATGGAGAGCGGTATGGAGGGTCCTCAAAATGGTAAAAGTAGGACCACCATGGGGTCTAGCTATCCCGCTTTTCGGTTTATATCAAAAGGAAATGAAACTGATATGAAAAAGAGATATGGGCATAGCCAGGTGTAAGGAAGAGCTATTCATGGTAGCCAAGAGGGGAAAGCAACCTACTGCTCATCGGGGCTGGAGAGATGTCTGTTCTTCCAGAGGTCCTGATTTCAATTCCCAGCAACCACATGGTGACTCACAACCATCTGTAATGAGGTCTGGTGCCCTCTTCTGGCCTGCAGGCATACACACAGACAGAATATTGTATACATATTAAATAAATACTTTTAAAAAATCAGCTTATCCACCAGAATTAAAGATGGGATCATTAAGAGCACAACAGTCTCACCAACATGTCATTTTTGGAGTAGCAACCACGAAGTTTAAAAGTTCTAAAAGTATTATCTTTTAAAGATACACTTAGTGCAATTTTTAAAAGATTCATCTATTTATTCATGTATATATATGCACATGTGTGTGAGTATGTGCACATATCTGTGCAGAGAGCCCACAGATGGCACTGAGCTCTCTGCAAGGCAGAAACACATTCCACACTGAACTGAGTGACTCTCAGAGGTCCTACCAGTGCATCCAGTTATCAAAACCCTGGTGGCCACACCTGGGAAGAGAGCATTAAAAAAGGCATCTCCACCACAGAGATACAGAACAACAGCGAGCCGAGCCTCTAGGGGATGAAACTGGAGGCTGCAACTGAATGCATCCCCCTCCCACACCAGAAAACACAGGGACTTCCCTCAACTTAACAGTGAAATGCATGGGAAGCAGGGGCTCCCCTCAAACCAGAGTGTCCCAGTGAAGCCTGAAGTCTTATAAGCTATGTTTCTCAGGAATGACCCAACATCAATCCAATGCTCCCTGGTAGTCTGTTTCCCTCTTCCCCCATTCTCTCTTGTAACCTTATATCAGCAGTGACTGGCTTCCTAGGATCTTATCCCGTACTGGAGAGGAAAGACACAGTGGCCAATGTTTATGGAAAGGGCGAATACCTGTGGATTTGTTGTAGCTCTGGGGCTAGGACTCAGAGCTTTGCGCCTGCTAGGCAAGCATCCTACCCCTAGGCTACACCTCAGCCCAATCTGCTAACTCTCATCGCCTTTTTCACTGAACCCGAGACTCATGTTTTCTCAGCTAGACTGGAAGCCAGCAAACTCCAGTAATCCCCCTGCTCCTTATCTCCTAAGCTGGGGCTATGCACCAGATGACCAATTTGTTGTGTGGGTACTGAGATCCCAATTCTGGGCCTCATGATTGTGAAGCAAGTACCAGTGATCCATCTTTCAATTCCCACATTTAATATTTTTATATAGATACGGTTAAGTACAGGAGCTCATATGATATATACTTTAATAATCGATGGGAACATGTTGAAATTCAGATCAAGAATTTGTGAATAAGAATTTCAAAGATTGTAGTTGATTTTTTCTTCTTGTATGTTTTTTTTCTCTTAAGTATTTTCTAGTCATTTTCCTTCTCCTGGGAGTATTTGTATACTTAATTTGTTTAATAGTTTGCTTTGACAATTAAGAATAGAAAGACAAATGTCAAATTATCTCCTAGCCAAATTATCAAAACTTCAGAATTAGTGGAATTTTGTTTTGTTCACATTGACTGGAAAAAAAGAAGCAGCCATTTCTCCAATCCCTCTCTTCCTCCCTATCCTCCTCCTCCTCTCTAACCTCCCCAGCGCGCCCCCCCCCCACTTATTTGAGCCTCTCAATATTAGTTCTTTGTGCCTTTCTGTTCCATTGATTTCATGTGATCCTGCTAAAGGAGTATTTTTAAAAGTCAGTGAGAGATCTCTCAACAGGCTGTTCCTCTAGGACAGTGGTTCTCAACCTTCCTAATGCTGTGACCCTTAAATGCAGTTCCTCGTGTGTCATGGAATTTCTGTTTGCGGTCTGCTAGCCAGTAGAGAGGAGAGGTTTTTTTTCTTCAAGGGGTGGAGTTTTCATTGGGAATGGACATGGCCGTACGAAAAGGCAGGGCAGAGAGATAAGATGCTCCTTTGGAACAAAGAAGCAAGCCAAGCAGCTAGTGACCCTTTTCTAATTCCCCATTCCTTCTTGCGATTATTGGGCACGGATTTTGCTTGATAATAAATGGTAGACTAATATATTGACCCCCCCCCTTCATTACTCATGCTATGGCGACCAACAACCACAAAATTATTTTTGTTGCTACTTCATAGCTGCCATTTTGCCACTGTCATGAATTATAATGTAGAATCTGATATGCTGGATGACTAACAATGCCATCACTTGAAAAGCGGCCTTGCGACCCACAGGTTGAGAACCTCTCCTCTAGGGTGATCAGCTTGGGCGAGGGACATCCAGAGCTCAGGGGTAAAGTACTTGCCTCACTATGCCAGGAACAACTGGTCCACCCCACCTGCAGGGAACAGAGTGGTGGATTAGAAAGTAACCCAGTGAGAGAAGCAAGAACTGAAACACTCACGGGATTTCAGACACTCTCAGGGTGCTAGGCCCTGAAAACATGGCATTCCCAGTTACTGGAGGACAGTGGAGATATATTCTTCTGCCTGGATCAAAGGATGGTACAGTCTTTATGTTAGGAGTAAAGGTAGCACAAGAGATGGATGTAGGAAAAAAAAAACCTACATCCTAACACTCTCAGGAGTGTCTCTCTGGGTGATAATTAAACTCAAAACTTGGGATCAGAAGAGAAAGGATTTTCATCACTGTCCTACCTCCTTTTGAACTTCTTTGTGTCAACCCTTAAATTCCTATTTTCAAACATCACTAGACTGTTTCTAGAGAATTCCTTGCACGGTTGAACTAAAGACCATTATTCTACAATGTGTAACCTACCAAATAGCGCTACAGAATGTTCTGTCACTGAGGGAATTTCTTCAGGCCTCTATTTCAGGTTAGACACAGCAGGGGTAGAGCTACATGACTCGGGTTTTCACCTGTGGTGACACTAATGATCATGGTAATTGGAATTTGACAGAACAGCTCCTGCTTCCCATGGCCCCTGAGGGCTTTACATCACGTGCAAAGTCACCTTCCACTTCGGTGCTAATGCTGTTGACATGTGTGCTGCCATGAGCTGTGGATAACACAGCGGAAAGCAGCTGTGTTCTCTGGCCCGCTAGGAGAGGGACCGGCAGTGAAACCTCTGCTGTGGCCTCCTGGGCACGCACACCCCTCATAGGACTCCTCATGACTAACTTCCCACTCAGCAGGAGTGGGGCCAGGAAGTCTGTCAGCAGCAGATTGGACTGAGGTGGCAGTTGGTGTTTAATTTGCTTTGCACTCCTGTAATTCCTCCTTCACCCTTCACCTTCTCTTGCCTGCCCACCAAGACCATTTGAACATTTCTACTCGCTGTCCTTGAACCCAGTCTTTGTCCCTGAGTAACAAAGAGTCACCAGCAATTCCTCTTTAGCAAGATCTGAGACTCAGGCATATTCAGCAACAGTCTATTAGATGGACACACACACATACACACGCATACACACACACACACACACCACAGCCTTTCCAAACCCCATGCCTTGTTCTGCATGTTACATTTGCTCCAACATCTGTCCCCTTTAATATGTTCCTGTCTAATATCTGCCCGACCTTCTGTGCTATTTTTAATCCGTGCATCATATACCTAGAATTACATTTGCCAGGTAGAAGTTGCTCACTGAATATTTGTGCCACTAATTTCAGAGACATCTACCACATATATATTTTTAAAAATAAAAATGCTCAGATATTTGCATAGGGTCACCTCAATATCTAATTTTCTTACTTATCAAAACTCTCTATGTAGGATACAAAGGAGAGAAATGGAAGTGGGGAGGGTGGTCCGACCAGAAGGAAATTGAAAGGAATCCCTTCTGCACCAATGAAAAACTGAGACTGCTCTGTATGGCCAGCCCTCACATTTCAGAGCCAAGATATCCTCCATTTCCATCAAGGGCTCCACACCCTCTTCTGACTTCTGAAACTGCCTTAAAGCCCCACTTGCCATGTAGTAAGCATCGTTTGACCTCCAAAAATTGACATTTGATCATCTAAGAAATTTGGGGGTCTATATGTATCAAAGGAACAATTGCCTTGGGCAAGGGTGACTGCTCAGTAGTACTCCGCATATGTAGTATGCCCATTGACATAGTGGACGTACCCCAAAACCATTCTCAGAGGAAAGTCTCCCAAAACCCAGAACCAGTATCCACTTGTTAAAACAAAATGATTAAGTTTTTTTTTAAAAAAATCAGTCTCAGAAAGATAAATATGTTCTCAGCTACATGTAGAATGAGAAAGTTAATTGTAAGAAAATAGAATGGGACAGCAGTGAGTAAAACCTAGGGAGGGTGTTGGGGGGGGGAAGGGAAGAGAGTCGGGAAGAGGGGCTCCTAGGAGAAGGAGTAGTGGTATTGACAGTGGTTGTCAATAGTTAACTTGAGTAGTTCACAATAGCTAGTAACCAGTGAGTGAGATAGCTGAACAGGTAAAGAGGCTTCTAGCTAAGGCCGATGGCTCGGGTTCCATGCCAAGGGCCCAAACGGAGAAAAGAGAGAAGAGATGTCAGCATGGTCCTCTGACATTTTTACTTATGTATTTTGTGCGTGTGATGTGGGTGGGAGGCCATGGTGTATGTGTGGAGGATGAAGTGTAGGAGTCTGCGCTCTCCTTCCATCTATGTAGGGGTCCTGATGATCCACCTCAGGCTGCTGGTAGACATCTCACTGGCCCAGACAGGATGTTGAATGCTCTCACCACAAAGAAATAATAAATATCCACAGTAGGCACACTGTTAACCAAGACTCCCTCAGCCTCTTCCTGCCCTGTCTTCTCCTAGCAAGGGGGAAGGTCTGACCACTGCGTGTCCTGTGTCCCCCTAGCCTCGAACTTCTGGTGGAAACTTTAGGGATAGGGAGAAACAAGGAATAAACTCCTCCTTGTGACAATAACTTCTGCTCTCCTATCTTCCAGAGTGCCCTTTTTGTTCTGGTCAGAGGGCAGGGATGGAAAGAAAGGCACCCAAGGCCTTGTTGCTAATGCTTCCTCACTCCTTCTCTACCCAGGGTGCTTTGAAGGCTGGATGCATCTGACTGAAGCCCCCAGCAACCTCATGAGTGGATATCCTGCCCCATTCTATGGTGAAGGACGCCACAAAACCCTCACATCGTAGATACAAATTGTGACCAGCACTGCCTTCAAAGTCCAAGCTATCTTTACTTCATCCAGACACAGGGAGGAGGGCTCTGCCTTGAAAACAAGCAAGATCTTCCAGAAGGCCTTGCTCTGTGAATGACAGCTCTGCTGGGTCATGCTAGGTTTTGCTGGCAGCTGGTAGACGCTCTGTGGCCCAGAATGGATCTTCGTGTTCTGCATTCTGGGGTGACCAGCTTCAACTCTTGGTCACAGACTGTGGTGGCCAAACTTCTGTCCTCCCTGACAGTCCGGCTGCTTACCCAGTCACTGAGAGCAGAGCAGCTGCGACAGAGACGCCACTTGGAAACCTGGTGGAGGTGCAGACTCAGGCATAGCAGGTCAGAACTCCAGCGAGCCCGGCAGGGGATTCCCATGCACACTAATAGCTGGAGAGGCATGCAGCCACAGCCTGGCAACTAGAACAAGAACTGAGCTTAGAGGCTAGGTATCCCCGACCCCACAATCGACCCCACAATGTGCTGACTTCCTGATTCCTAGCACATGTAGGTGGAAGGTCAGCCAGGGAGGACCAAAGTCCCCAGCGGATGGTCAACACATAGAGGGTTGGACAAACACCACATGCTGCTGAGCTGATATGGGTCAAGGTAAGCCATGTGATGGAGATCAAAGGGCAGTAACCCCTTGGGGATTGTGAGAACTGCAGACAGATCGGAACTATCTGTGGCTTATGCAGTGGAAGGGTACACACTGTCCCTGCCACCTTGGTGGCCCTTGGCCAGGGCTGACGAAAACTGCCTAGGGATTTCATGGTAGAAAAGCAGGGCTGCATCTTCCTGTGATGTCCCTCTTTGAAAATGGAAAAGTCTCCTTGTGCTCGGGTCATCACATGCTTGGGAATCTGCAGCGGCTTGGAGCGGGTAGGGATAGACGGAGAGAGGTTGCCAGAATCCCCAAGTTGGGATGGCAGATTACCAGGAAGATCATTTCATCAGACATCTGCTTCCAGAACAATGGCACCTGTGACAGTTTCCATGAGACAAAACATGCAAAGAATATGTATTCACTCGTAAGTGGCTTTTAGGCATAAAGCAAAGAAAAACCAGCCTACAATCCAAACCCCAGAGAACCTAGACAACAAAAAGGGCCCTAAGAGAGGCATGCATGAATCTAAATAGGAAGGAGAAAAAGACAAGATCTCCTGAGTAAATTGGGAATGTGGGGGTTACAGGAGAGGGGAGAAAGGGAGGGGAGCAGAGAAAAATGTATAGCATAATAAAAATAAGAAAAAAAAAGAAAACAGCAGTCAATGGGAGAAAAGGCATGAATTTGAAAGTGAGCAAGGAGGGGTGTATGGGAAGGTGGGGAGGGAGGGAAATGGAAAAAAAAAACAGAATGAGACATGCTCGGAGCATGTTTGTTTCTCAGTGTTGTGAGAAGAGAGAACCCACTGATACCACCTCTCAAGCTGCAAGACAACCTCTTCCCAACTAAAACAACACGACATCAATCAGACTGCTTGTGATCTCAATGAGTAGAGGACAGGGACAATCTAGAAGGCAGTGCTCAGTGGGATTTCCTTTGCTGTGTCTTCACATGACAAGGTGACCCATGAGAACAGAAACAAGGAGATTCAGGTACAAGGAGGGAGTGGTCCAGGCTTCTTTCCAGGCACACTCTCCTATCTCACTCAGTTCATGAGAAAATAAAAGACAGTTCCAAGGGGGCCTCATGTTCCTCTTCTGTCCCCCAATCCCCTGCCTTAAGTTTATTCCTCTCCCTCAAGAGTTCAGATCAAGAGAAAAGAAAAAGTCCCATAGCCAGATTCCATGATGGCCTAACCCCCCTGTTTTTTTTCATTCCTCCTGGGAATCCAGGGGCTTGTAGCCCTGTGTGATTGACATCTGTGTGCCTCTGCTGATAACTCCCATCCCTGAGGGTGACAATGTGTCTGTTTAGCTCATCAGTGCCTCCGTGATGTCCACTGCAAAAGAACAAGTATGGAATGAGAGAGCAACCAAGTGATGCTCATTTGATCTAAGTTCTGCTTTCTTTCTTCCACACGTCTGTCCATCTTCCTAAGAGGCTGTTGGTGTATGTGACCTCCAGGACAGATTTGACTCCCAGAGACAGTCCGATTTAAACCCCTTGCCATCTACATATTATCATGTAACCTTGGGAGTTCCTCCCAAATCCATTTTTGTGCAACATCTAACTTCCGGATCATATAAATAGACTGTGCTCAGCTGTGGGGATCAACAGCCTCCCCGTTCAGGGTATCCCTAGGTTCTAGGCACCAGTGTAAGTTCTCTGTGTACACTTCCTACTTGAGTCTCACGGTATAATGCGGAAGGGACTTGTACTCTTTCAACCTTGTAAATGAAGAAATTGAGGCCAGGTCAGAGAGCATGAATAGGTATGGCTGTCCTTCTGCTCTGTGTCTGCACACTGGCCACAACCTTGCGCTGCCTCTCACATGGTGACTCCTGGGAAGTCTCAGGGGGTGAGAAACCTAGAAACGAGAAATGCCATCACTAGAGTTCCAGGAATGGGTTCTCCCGCCGCAGAGAAGAGCTCCATGAGGACAGACGGCCTCTGTTGCTTTGGCATTTATTTCCCACACACTGGCGCAGAAGTGGCTCCAGTGTCCTGATCCAGAGGCAGCAGAGACTGCTGTCAGCTTCAGCCAGCCTCAGGGAATTGGTTTACTCCTGAACGACGACCACAGGAGGTCAGCGGGTCAGGCAGAGGCACCTTCTGAAAGAGCAGTTTCTGGGCACAGTACTGGTCCCTCAATGCCATAGGTGCCGTTTCCCAATGATGCGCTCAGACCTTGGCTCCTGCAGTACGCAGCACCCTCTGTATCCATGGACACTGCAGAGGTCCACATCCACAAATTCAGTCACTCACCAGCCAACTTGCTTCAGCTGCCAGGTTGGAGAGGGAATGATGTTACGAACTAGAGTTTCTCAGTCAGTCGTAGATGTGGACAGAGAAATCTCTTGTCAACAATACAGCAGAACAACTATTTACACAGCATGTACACTGTTTTAGGAAAATAAATCCTATAGAGAGGAGGTGAAGTGTTAAGAAGGATGTGCGCGGCCATAGGAAAATGCTTGACCATTGTCTTAATGAATTTTAATGTATGCATTTATCAATTTGTGTGTATGCACAAGTGTGTGTGTGTGTGTGTGTGTGTGTGTATTCAGAGGCTAGAGAGGAGGGATATTGGATATCCTGTTCTATCATTCTTCACCTAATTTCCTTAAGACAAGGACTCTCACTTAACTTGAAACTCGCCTGGCCAGCTAGCTCCTGGGATCCACCCGCCACCACTGCCAACACTGATGCTATAGGTATGGAAAACCATACACTGTTGTTGTGTTGTTTTTGTTTTGCATGGATCCTGGGGATTTGAGCTTAGATCCTGACACACAGCAAATATTCTTACTCACTGGGCCATCTCCCCAGCCCACTCTTTCTAATAGGAGACTTGACAATCCCTGAATTTTGGTGCCCACTGGGAATCCTGAGGCCAGTGCCTCAAGGATACTGGAGAATGAGTACAGATACTTTTGCTTTAATGGGGATGACTGGACAAAGTAATTGGAGTATCCCATGAACAAAAAATACTCATTAAATAATGAAAGAACAAACGATCAGTTAAAGGGTGATGAAGCCATTTCAAAATGTTAGAAGCCATCTGACCAGAGGAGGCCTGGCCACTGCAGTGCTGTCTTCTGATGGGGCTGATGGGAATATTCACCTTTTGGGCTTTGTCTTTGTTTCTTTATATTTATTTTTGATACATTTAGATTGACCCAAAATTTCCTTTTTAAGCTAAATCCTGGTGACAACTAGCTTTATTGATTTCATTTTTCATTATAATATTTCAACCTAATAATATCAATCTTATTAAGGGGGAAGAATTAGACTTAAATAACAATCTAATAATCCAATTAATAAAAGTAACCCAATTAGTAAAATAACCCAATTAAAATGGATTAAAGTTCTAGAAAATATTTCTTAAAAGAAGACATACACGTAGCTAACCAGCATTGAAAAATTATCACTATTACTGATTATTAAAAGGGGGTAAATCAGAATTCAGAGAGAACAGCTATTTCAAACCAACGAGGATGTGAGAGAAAGGGGCCCTTATTCACTGTGAACAGGAATGTAGATTAGTGTAGCTATTGTGGAGAACACAACAGAAGATCCTCAGAACAGTCAATGTAAGATGACCATACGATCCAGCAATCCCACTACCTGGTATGCAATGGAAGGGGATGCAGAGAGTATTGCGGAGGAAGAAGACAAAGTTAGACAATGCGATGATGCTATCAACAGGAAGGGTAAGGTCTGGCATTCTATGGCACAAGAGGGACAAATATAATCATCAAGAATACACTTCTATCTCAAAATAGAAGGTGGGAACTGAAATGTATTCCTGAAATCAATAATCAAAATTGTTGTTAATTAGCCTGAATCGTTACCCCATATACCCATAAATCAAAGCATCACATTGCAGCTCACGAATACTTACAAATATGTGCCAAGTAAAAACTCTTAAAAGAACTTATGTTATTCACACTCCCTCTTTAAGCATATTCTGTAGAAGTACCAACTGGGTGGAACCCCAATGTACTCTTACCTTGTCTAAAACATTAAATAATGAGGCCTTGCTTACCAAACTATCCTTTACAAAAAAGACTCCTAGTCATTTCTCATATAAAGTTTTAATAAACTCTATAACTCAGCACCATTTGTTCTTGAAGCAAGATTTATAATTCCATAGACGATGATGGATAACACACCGGTTAAAACACTCAGACATCACTCATACGCTGCAGCCCTCTGGTAACTCACTCCCTTAGTCTTGGGTCCCTTTCACTGTGAAATATGGAGGCAGGGGGGAAAAGTCTAGTGAAGGGCATATTATAAACACACAATAAATGGTAGCTGTCATTATTTTTACTTCAATTTTATTCCTCTGTAAGTTAGAAATGAGTGGAGAAAATGACGGAGAATTTTTCTTAGACCAACCATACCCCAAAGACGCTGTGCATTTTGTGGCTACTTCGGACTCACCGAGAAGAAAGAAGTCAGGTAAACACACTAGACATTTCACTAGAGTCTGAATCCTTGGTTAATGCTTTTAGACTTAGATGTACCAAGCTCTCTGAAAGGCAAGACTTTAGTTTTCTGAGAATAAAAAGTTGCAAGGGTTCACTTGAAATGTATTTAGAGCAATGTGGATTGTAAACACACACACACACACCAAAGTCCTTTTTTAAAAAAGTAGTTGTACAAAGTTCATTCCTCCCGGGTGCAGAATTCTATTTCTCAGGGTAACAAGTAGAATTATCACCATGGGAGCTCAGGAGGAAGTCACAACCATCTCAATCCATTGAGGGCTGCTCTAGCAGAGTTCCACAGACCACCTGCTTTGTGAAGAACAGAGATTTCTTTCTTATAGTTCTGGTACCCAGATCTGGTGAGGGACTTCTTGACATGGTAGAGGCCATCAAAAGAAGAGGCACAGCAAGAGAGATCAAAATTGAAACCTAATGTCCCTTTATAAGCAGTGGTCCCCCATTCCTGAGGGTGGCGCTCTCACGGCTTACTTACTGTCTTAGTTAGGGTTTCTATTGCTGTGATAAGGCACCATGACTTAAAGCAAGCAGAGGAGGAAAAGCTTTATTTGGCTTACATGTCCACAACAAAGCCCATCATTGAAGGAAGTCAGGACAGGAACTCAAGCAGTGTAGGATCCTGGAGACAGGAGCTGATGCAGAGGTCATGAAGGGGTACTGCTTACTGGCCTGCTCATCTTGGCTTGCTCAGCCTGCTTTTTTATAGAACCCAGGATCACCAGCCCAGGGATGGCACCACCCACGATGTGCTGGTCCCTCCCCAGTCAATCACTAATTAAGAAAATTCCCTATAGCTGGCTCTCATGGAGGTATTTTCTCAACTGCAGTTCCCTCCTTTCAGAGGACTCTAGCTGTATAGTTGACAAAACCAGTCATCTCATCATCCTCGGTAATAGTCACCTTTCTCATTGCTGTGACTGCATATTTGACACAGCTATGGAGGGAAGGAGGGATTTATTTCAGCTCAGCATTTGAGGGTATAGTCCATTATGGCAGGAAAATTTTGGGGGGCAGGAACTTTCCCTCTGCTGCCAGGAAGCACAGTCTAATGCTGGTGCTCGGCTGTTTTGTGCCCCCCCCCCCCATTTTCATTAAGTCAGAAATCCCAACCCACTTCCATTAACCCAACCTAGCAACTCCCTCCAAGGCACACTCAGAGGCTTGTCTCTGGTGAGCCTAGATAGTTTCAAATGGCCAAGATTAACCATTACCTCTTTCATCGGGTAAGACCTCCCACCCCAGGTCTTCTGCCTCAGTCTGGTGAGTGAGCTTAGAGACAATTACCTAGCCTTAACCTCTAAGCCTTCAGGTGCCGGCAATCTTAGCTGGTGGCTTAGATCCCCCACCATTAGAAACCTTGTGAGATAACACTTGTTTTAAGATGCCACATAGTAGAGTGATTTGTTATGCAAGCTGACTAACAAAGGTTGTTCTTGCACTTAGAGAAAAAGGTACATGTAACATAGTCGAGCAAGCTGCTGGGATCAGAAGTTATCAATATTTAGGGAGGAAACTCTACAGGATAGGTAGGCTGTCCCCTCCCCCTTACAGCATCCTGCACTCACAGGCTGATGATTGCCTAAAGTCCCATGATATAACTAACTATACAGGTTGTACACCACTCAAAATACTTCTGTAGCATTAGGAACTGGCTGTCACCCAAGGTTCTCAGTTGTCCCCTGTCTCTTTTCTACTGGTCATACTCCAGAGTAACCAAGGCATTGGCTGGTGCCTTGAACCCTGAGCCCATTCCCATTCCCAGGGTCGGTATCAGGCCAGGGTCCACCTGCCTGCCATGCTGGAAAGATGGCCCAGAGCAAGTCTGTGGTGGCTGTAGCCCCAAGTCACCTCGCTGCCTGCTCTAGGGACATTCTACTTTGCTGCTGCAACAGAACAGAAAAGAGACTTCACAAAAGTATTTCCCGTTCCAAAATTTTGTGGTCCTTCACAATTTCCAAAGGGCTAGATGTAGAAATGTAGAGGAAGCTTAGGGTCCTAATGGAATCAAGTCAAATAAACTTGAAAAAAAAATGCATATTGTAAAATATATATTGATATTAAATATATGCTTTATATGAACTATATTATAAATATATAATAAATTTGGCTTGATGCTTTAAGGTGCTATGTACACGTACACACACACACACACACAGATCTAGAACCATAAGGGGCGTAAGTGTGATTCGATTTTTAACTTTTTAACTGACAGTTGCGTATGTCTATGACATGAGATGTGATATTGTGACACAGGACTACAGTGCAATCATCAGATTGGGGGAATTCAGCACCATTTATGCTGAATCTTCAACATCCTCTCTTCTAATTATTTTGAAATACTGGGTAAGTTCCTATTAACACTAGTTGCCGTAAGTACTGTAGATCACCAGTGTGCAATCATGCTAGCTAGCTATTTTTATGGACTTGCTAATTTACCATTTTCTATCCCTCCCTCCCCATGTTCCTTAGCCTTTTCTGTTTTTGTTGTTGATGTTTGAGACAGGGTTTCTCTTTGTAATAGCTCTGGTTGTCCCGAAGCTCACTTTGTAGACCAGGCTGGCCTTGAACTCACAGAGATCTGCCTCCTGGGTGCTGGAATTAAAGATGTGTGACACCTCTACTCTGGTGTGTGTGTGTGTGTGTGTGTGTGTGCGCGCGCGCACTTGGTTTCCAAGTGGCTTGGTTTCCAAGTGGCTTGGTTTCCAGGTTCCTGTTTTTTTCTTTAAGCATGAAACCTTAAGGAACAATCTTCCTTGTTTTCTGACCCATGCCCGTCCTCCCTTAGCTGAATTTGCCCACTGGAAAGTGCCAAGCACAGCACCTGGGACTTAGTAGGTTCTTAACAAATGTCAGTTCCCTTCCCTTTATCTTCCCCCTGACAAATGCCAAGACCTTGTTTGCCGATAGACAAACATGTCACTAGCTTTCAGAAGCAATGGCCGTGAGGTCCCAGATCACAGTCAGCCTGGGCCTCTCTTTACCCTGGGAAAGATTGATGATGTTTATTTTGATGACTTAGGCAACCCTGAGCAATTTCTCACCATAAAGACTTTGGCAAAGAGTCTATTGCCTTTCACTGCAATCTAATGAGCTTCCTGGGTGGAGGGTTGGGTTAGCTCACCTTCTATAGGAGTAAGAGACAAGAATATCCCTTTCAGTGAAAGGGAACTGCCCGTGATCAGGCTCTCCAGGTGGACATGGTTGATGTCCTTCCAAGCCTGTGCTTCCCACTGCACACAGAGCCGCTGGCCCAGGCACGTGAAGTACTTCCACTGCAGTGGGCCCTGGGCAGAGTCCTTGCTCCTGGGGGTCTCCACTCTCCACATCAGCAGCTAGAACCACTCACTGCCTATGTGGGGAGCTCATCCATTTAGAGTGCTCAGATAGGGTCACAGCCTTGCTCTGGCCTGTCTGTCCCATCTGAGGGCAGTGCTATTGGCCAACTGGATGTTCCCGAGATTGTTTTGTCTTTGGTTTGGATGTGACATGGCACCATGGCAATTAAAGGGTAGTTAAGCTAAAATTCAAAAGCATGTAATATCAGCATGTAATGTCATGCATGTAATACCATGCCTGTAATATCAGCATCCAGAACCTGGAGGCAGAAGGCTCTAAGTTCCTAATTAACCTAAGCAACATAGCAAGACCCTTAATGGGGAGGGGAGAGCAATGTGGAAAATATAGTAACATATGTGAGAAAAAAAGGCAAAAAGTAAAGTTTAATAGGAAAAGTAAAGAGTAAAGTTTAATAGAAAATAATTTATAAAAGGAGAAATACAAATGACTAACATGTTTTGAAAATACCCAGCTTTGGAGAGTTCACTCGGTCAGTGAAGTGGTTCTGTCCCCAGAACCTACAGAAAATATAATAATAAAGCCAGTCAGAGGTGGCACACACCTTTAACCTCAGCAGTAGGGAGGCAGAGGCAGGTGAATCTCTGTTGAATTCGAGGCCAGCCTAGTCTACAAGAGCTAGTTCCAGGACAGACTCCAAAGCTACAGAGAAACCCTGTCTCAGAAAACTAATAATAATAACAACAAAAACAACAACAATAAAAATAAAGGCTAGGTAAGGCACTATGTACTTGTGATCCATAGCTGAGGAGAGAGAGACAGAAAAGTCCCTGAGGCTCATGGGCCAGCCAGTCTAATCAGTGGGTTCCCGGCAAGGGGAAAACTCTCTGTTTTAAATAAAACCAAACATTTTTAAAAAGTGAAAGTTACTCAAGGAACAACAGATATATGCAAAATGAAAAAAAAGAAAGAAAATAGCCAGCCTCTTCTCTAGCATGTGGAAGACCCTGGCTTTGATCCGTAGAACTGGGAGGAAAAAAAAAATGAAAGGAAGAAATGAATAGATCCAACCTTATTACGAATCAGGGAAATGAAAAGACTCCCAGAGTGCACCAGTGGCTTTATTTGTGTAACAGTCAGATGTAGGGAAAGCCCTCAACTATGGCACCCATAGTCTCCTACAAAGCAGCTTTGGAACTGGCCCTCTAGAAGTTCATGGTGAAAATGGATTATATGTATCCCCCAATTTCAGCCTAAAATGTTTTAGGGTAGCTTCTTCATGGAGTGGAGTGGAGGAAAGACAATATATCAGTAAGGGTCCTAGTCGCAGGAGCCGGGAGCAGGAGTCAGGAGCAAGCACCGGAACCAAGAGCCGGAACCAAGAGGGCCTGATCCGGATCTGCTTCTCTTTTTAAAAGAGAAATATACCATGCCCCAGTGGGCTGGTATTTCAGCAGCTATTGGCTGATGGAGCGGAAGTCGCTCGCCGCTGCACTGTGGGCTCGTATTTCAGAGACTATTGGTTGAGGCAGCGGAAGTTACTCCCACAACACCTCCCCCTTTTGTTTAAGTAAGAGAGTTCTAAGCCTACTACAAAATTATATACAGTAAGTACAAACCTACACAATTATATACAATAAATACAAATATCCTATTCTAACTAGCTTAAGTCTTGTATAAGAAATAACTTGGCCACGTCATGAAAAGAAAGTAACTACGTTTATATAATCTTCAATCCCATCAAAGATCTGAGAAGGGAAATAATGTTACCTGAGTAATTAGGAAGTGCAATCAAACTTCCAGAACATGTAACAAATCACATAGACAACTGGCTACCTGGGCAAACACCCAAAATCACATTTGCAGCGTTGAAGCAACCAACTTTGGCTAAGGCCTAACGTAACTGACATACCATTTTCAAAGGCAAGGAACTTTTCAAAACTATCTTATCCTGTCTTGGCAGGATATGACAGTCCTGTTTTATCCATTTACGGATACTCTGTAACTCTGTCAGTAGTTGAGGTATGGGCATTTCTTTACCCAAAGGCCAGTTCTGCCAAGAAGAAAGGCTCCAGGTGGAGTGTCTTTGATGCTCAACATTCTCTCGGGAATAGATCAGTGTTGCCAGGAGCGATTGTGTCTCCCTACCACAGAACTCTGAGTTAGATTAAAGGCCATTTTCTACAGCTCTTTGAAGAGGTTGAAGATTATCTATCTATACTGAGTATAATGTCTATGTATCTAAAGAACCTGATTAGTCTAATTATAAATGACAAACTTAGATGACTATTGATCTATATTATTCTCAATATCTATCTAACTTAAAGACTGAAATATTAAACAACTGTGCAATAAATGGGGACAATATGACCTCCAAATATAAACAATGTGCAAGTATACATTGCAATATGGTAAATATATATATCAATACATAAACAATATATAAGTATCTTAATCAGAGGTAGAAGTGTACAATGCAATATGGTAAAATATACATATATCAATACAATATATATATATGTCAATACATAAAAATGTTTTAAACAGAGGTAGAGGCATGCATGCCTAAAATAGTCAACATAATTTAAGTTTGTATCAATATATAAGAATCAATACCAATATATTTGTCTAAAAACAATAACTCACAAGTACAAAGCTATTATCCCATAATCCAATTATCCCTCTTTTTTTTTTAAGGATTCCTGCGCTTATAAAATTCCTCCCCCAACCCTCAACCCTATACTAATTATAACCAACCCCTCAATGATGTCCCTAAACCCAAGGACAAACTTTAGTGGGAGAGGGAACGTCGTTCTCTAGAATTACTTCCAGCTGTCATGGGGGCGACGTTCTTTCTGGGGGATCCTGTGAAAGCAAAATGATGGTTAAATTTCAAGATCAATGTCTTTTAAAATTGCAAATAGTCTCTGAGTATTTTGTGGAGGTCTGGCCAGAATGTTGTACAAGATGTGCATCATTTCAGCTAACCACGTTGGAATCGTCTTGTGCAGCTGGTACTCAAAACAGGTCTTGTAGTAGCGCTATCAGTATCATGATGTCATATCAACCAGGTGGAGTTGTTGTTATGGGGTCCCATCTTCTTCCTGGAAACTTCAAATGTCACTGCAGGAAAAACTTATTGTTCATTGTGGAAAACTTAAACATTAATCATATATATTAATCATATATTAATATCATATATTATATGATTATAATAATATATAATCATATATTAATCATATAGACATATACAGATATACAAATATTCAATAAAAGACATGATAGATATATTTAATGAAAGGTATGATAGATATGAAGAAAAGTAAAGATGTTTTCTAAACTCATATTCCTTTCTGTCCCATATCATGGCTTTTGACATGAGACAGAAACTCCAGAAACTCTGGGTTTTTCTTTTAACAACAGGCTTGGAATTAGAGAGGGACTGAGCCAGAGTCCAACTCTAAAACCAGCTCTATAAATTTAGAAATATGATTTAGTATATTTTACTTACAGAACCTATTCAGTTTTCTTGATAGTCCTTATTGGGCCATTATTTTCCATCTGTCAGTATTCAGATATCCAGGGTCCCTTGAACTTTTCAAAAATCAGTGTTTTCCTGTGGAGATAAGAACAGAACCCTGCCCCCATTCTATATGTTTTTCTTACCAACTGTATGAATATCATCATTGTGGATGAGCTGTCATTTCTCCTTTCCAAGAGGTTTCTCCTCTTCAAATCGAACCTTTATTAATTTTTATGGTATCCACAATTTTTCTTCTCCTGTGGAAACAAGAGCAAAACCCCTTCCCCAACGTAGCACATCTCCTGGCCTCCATTTAAAATTCCTAAGCACCATAAGGATGGCATATAATTCTGCCTTCTGGACAGAATCATAAGGACTTTGTTCCACTTTACTCAATTCTTCTGATTTGTAACCTGCTTTCCCTGATTTATTAGCATCGGTATAAAATGTATGGGCTCCGGTTATTGGAGCATCACGGACAATTCGAGGGAGGATCCAAGAAGTTCTCTTTATAAAGTTAAGTCTCTTGCTTTTTGGGTAATTGTTATTGATTTCTCCCAAAAAATTAGCACAAGTTCTTTGCCATGGTTCATTGTCTTCCCACAACTTTTTTATCTCATCAGCAGTGAAAGGCACTATAATTTCTGCTGGGTCTATGCCTGCTAATTGACAAAGTCTCAATTTTCCTTTTATAATCAATTCAGAGACTTTTTCCACATAAGTTTTTAATTTTTTACTTGGTTTGTGTGGTAAGAAGATCCATTCTAAAATAGTATCTTCCCTCTGCATTAAAATTCCTGTAGGAGAAATTCTGGAAGGTAATATAACTAGAATGCAACTAAGATTTGGATCCACCCTATCTACATGTGCCTCCTGTAATTTTTCCTCAACCATCATCAGTTCCTTTTCTGCTTCAGCTGTTAACTCTCTGGGACTATTCAAATCTTTGTCACCATCTAAGGTTTTGTTTAAATGAATTATTAGATCAGGTGTTATCCCAACAGCTGGTCGTAGACTGGAAATGTCTCCCAATAATCTTTGAAAGTCATTAAGAGTTCGTAACCGGTCTCTCCTGATTTGTGCCTTTTGAGTCTTAATTCTTTGTAAGCCTATTTTATAACCTAAATAATTAACAGAATCTCCTCTCTGATTTTTTTCAGGAGCAATTTGCAATCCCCATTTAGGTAATACTAGTTTTACTTCTTCAAACAGCCTTTCTAAGGTATCTTTGTTTTGATCAGATATCAGGATATCATCCATATAGTGGTATATTATGGACTTAGGAAATTGTTTGCGTATAATTTTCAATGGTTGGCTTACAAAATATTGGCACAGGGTGGGAGAGTTCAACATTCCCTGTGGGAGGACGGTCCACTGGTACCTCCTTGCAGGCTGAGAGTTATTATAGGTAATCACTGTGAAGGCAAACTTTTCTCTATCTTTTTCTTGTAATGGTATAGTGAAGAAACAATCTTTCAGATCAATAACTATAAGAGGCCATCCCTTTGGTAACAGGGAGGGCAGAGGAATTCCAGATTGCAGAGGGCCCATAGGTTGAATAACCTTGTTGATAGCTCTAAGATCTGTCACCATTCTCCATTTACCAGATTTTTTCTTAACAACAAACACAGGAGAGTTCCAAGGGCTGGTAGATTCTTCTATATGTCCAGCATCTAATTGCTCTTGTACCAGCTGTTCTAAAGCCTGTAACTTTTCCTCAGCTAAAGGCCACTGTTTAGTCCATATTGGTTTCTCAGTCAACCATTGTAGAGGCATGGCTGTTGGTACCTCTGAAGAGCCATCAATTGTGTTGTGTTCTTGTATAGCTCTAATGGCTGGTTTCCACCATCTGTAATATCTTGTAATATTGTCCTCAGAAATATAGGCTCTGGAAGCAGCAGGAATGTTAATTTGGGTGTTCCATTGCTGCAATAGGTCACGGCCCCATAAATTCACTGCAATATTTGCTACATATGGCCTTAGTTTTCCTATTTGTCCGTCTGGACCTATACAATTGACCCATCTCGTGCTTTGTCTTACTCGAGATAGGGTTCCAATTCCTAAGAACTGAATATCTACCTCCTGAAGAGGCCAATGCGGATGCCAAGACTCTGGAGTAATGATACTTACATCCGCACCTGTGTCCAGTAAGCCAGTAATAAGTTTGCCATTTACACACACTCTTAGCTGTGGTCTTTGTTCATTTATAGAAGTCTGCCAGAATATTCATTTACTTTGTCCTCTTAGATTTCTTGATTCATTCACCACATTTAACTCACCCTTCAGGCCGTTATTGCTTTTAACAGCAGGCATGGGGCATTCTAATTTCCCTGAAGAGGCATGTTCTCTGCAGTGATCGGAAATGACTGGACCACATTTGCCATGGGGGCCTTCGAGAGGCCCCCTATTGAGTTTCCCGATGGCAACGGGTTGCCCTGTTTATCTCTTGTTGACCTACACTCATTCGTCCAATGCCTGCCCTTTCCACATCTCCTACATAAACCTGAGTCCTCCTATTCCTGTTATTCCTAGAAGAGGCATTATTCCTGGAATTCCATTGTCTGCAGTCCCTTTTCATGTGTCCCATTTTGCCACAATGAAAGCATTTTGTAATCTGATGTCTCCTTTTACCTTTGGAAATTGCTTCTTGTACCCATGTTTCATTGCCATAATCAAATGTATCAACATTCATTGTTTGTAAAACCCATTCGTCCAAAGGCACTGATCTGAGCTTTAAAGGCCCCAGGATCCTTTTGCATTCTACATTGGCATTCTCATAAGCCAAAGACTCAATTACTATATTTCTTGCTTCTGGATCAGGTATCCCTATTTGTACAGCCTTAGTTAGTCGTTGCAAAAAGTCACTAAAGGGTTCTCTCTGACCCTGTTTGACCCTGACATACGATTCTACTCTCTGACCTGAGTCTTGAACCCTGTCCCAGGCCCTTAGAGTTGCTGTAGCACATATGGATAAAATGTTTTCATCATAAAGAGCTTGTTCCTGAGGATCAGAGTAAGGTCCTTCCCCTAGAATTTGATCTAGAGAAACCTCAATTCCTTTCGCTGATTCTTGTTGTTGTAAAAGTCTGGCCTCTTGTTTGAATAGGCATTTGAAATGCCATAAAGGTCCGTTCTCAAGGACAGCTGATGTGAGCTGGTTCCAATCTTGAGGGGTGGCCCTGTTACTCAGAGCCCAGGATTTTAACATCTCCCTAACAAAGGATGAATGTAGTCCATAATTCACAATTGCTTGTTTAAATTCTTTCAGATCATTCATACGTATAGGCTCCCATGTATGTTCTTTAATGACCTTATGGGTTCTGGAGCCAGTTATCTTTTCTGATGTTATTACTGGAAAGGCAGGTATAACTCTATGTAGACTGAGAGTTTTTTAAGGTGAAGGTTGCCTTTCTACCTTTTGCTCCTGTTCATCAGAGTCTATGATTTCCTCAATCTTATTAAATCTGCTCACCATTGCCTTCTGTAAGTCCTGAATCTCCTGTCCAGTATTATGCTCCAAAGCCTTCATTAACGATTCTAAGGCATGGAGCTTGTCCGTCAGAGACACTATTTCCTCCTTGGACACAATCGCCTTCATTGATAATTCCAAGGCGTGGAGCTTGTCCGTTAGAGATACGATATCCTCCTTGGACATAATCCTCATGGCATGTACTGTGCCTTCTTGTATGGAAATCCTGTCAATTAATCTATCATACCCTTTTGATAAAGTCCGATTTTCACATTCAATGGTTATAATCCTCTCAGCTAATGTTTCAGCACTTACAGTCATGGACTGGAGGTTATGAGTCATTTTGGTTGTCCCCTCCTCCAGAGCAGTGACGCTCCCTTCTAAAGAAGCAATATCAGACTGTACCTTCTTGATATTTTGGTCAGTCGACCAAGTCATATCAAACAAAGATCTAGTCTCCTCCTTGAGAACTCCAAACTCTGATCTAGTCTCTGCTTGAAAACTCCAAACTCTGATCTAGTCTCCTGCTTGAAAACTCCAAACTCTAATCTAGTTTCCTCCTTGAAAACTCCAAACTCTGATCTAGTCTCTGCTTGAAAACTCCAAACTCTGATCTAGTCTCCTGCTTGAAAACTCCAAACTCTAATCTAGTTTCCTCCTTGAAAACTCCAAACTCTGATCTAGTTTCCTCCTTGAAATCTCCAAACTCTGATCTAGTTTCCTCCTTGAAAACTCCAAACTCTAATCTAGTTTCCTCCTTGAAATCTCCAAACTCTGATCTAGTTTCTTCCTTGAAATCTCCAAACTCTTTTTTGAGGAGGTTGGTATCAGTCTGAATTGTTCTTAAGGTTTTAATCTCTGCCCTCAGCATTGTAGATTCAGTCTGTAAGGACTGTATCTTTCTTATAAAATAGCCAAACACCAGAAAAGCAACAGATCCCAGGAATAACAAAGTAAGAGGAATATCTGAGACATCCTTCAGAATATCCTCCATAGCGCAATTGAAAAAACCATTGAACTTTTGGATAGTAATATTTTCCGACATTTTCAATCAAAGGAAATTGTACTTGTATGTATGTATGTATGTATGTATGTATTTTCAACCGAAAAGAAAAATCTTACCTGTAATGACCGTTGCCTGCCAGTAGGAGGTGGGGCGCACCTGAATCCACGTGGCAGTGGTGTTGATTGAGGAAGTAAACTCTAGAATATATACACTCAAATCCAGAGGTTAAATCCACAGATCACAAAAGGTCAGAGAGCTTCTAGTGACCAATAAACAAGGCAATAAACAAGGCCCTGCTGCTCTGTTCAACCGGATGCAGAGGGTCGTGACACAGCCACTGCGCTGTTGCTAAAGAGGCCTAGTGCTTTGGGCCCCGTGTCCCTGTGCTGGGATTAAGGGTCAAGCTGCTTGCAGCACTCCTAATCAGTTATGGCCGATGGCAGGGGTTTCAAACAGCTTGCTGGAACTTCAAAGGGAGCTTGCGCTGTGAGCTCTTTGACTCACGTTGCAAGGAGAAATTTAAAAATCCGTGCCGAACAGGGCAAAGTAAGCCGGCAGAGACTGTCTGGACCTGTGTATCCTGGGAGGCCGAGCTGGGGGTGGGGGTGTGGGGCGGTTCTTAAACCAAACGTTGGGCGTCAATTATCGGCGAATCAATCCCACACCAGTTATGTTTTAAGGGGTTATTTATTTTGGGGGGTAAAACTTACATACACCATAAACCGTCAGGAAGGGAGCCTAGTCGCAGGAGCTGGGAGCAGGAGCCAGGAGCAAGCACCGGAACCAAGAGCCGGAACCAAGAGGGCCTGATCTGGATCTGCTTCTCTTTTTAAAAGAGAAATATACCATGCCCCAGTGGGCTGGTATTTCAGCAGCTATTGGCTGACTGAGCGGAAGTTGTTCCCCGCTGCACTGTGGGCTCGTATTTCAGCGACTATTGGTTGAGGCAGCGGAAGTTACTCCCACAACAGAGGCCTAATTGTAACATGAGGGGAGCCTGCTTGTTTGGGGGTTTCTTTCTAGCCTGGTCCCCCAGCTGTTTAGTCCCAGAGAAAAATCACACATAGATCTCTATAAGTTATAAAGCTGATTGGCCCATTAGGTCAGGCTACTTATTAGCTAACGCTCACATCTTGATTAACCCATTTTTCTGATCTATTTTAGCCATGTGGCTCAGTACCTTTTTCAGTGGGGCAGATCACATCCTGCTGTTTAGGTGATCTGGGCAGGAGTTGGGAGGGAGCTTCCTGCTTCCCAGAATACTCCTGTTCTTATTGCATCATTTCCACTTCCTGTCTGGTTTTCCCACCTACACCTCCTGCCTGGTCAATCAGCGTTTATTTAAAACATGATTGACAGAATACAGACAATTCTCCCACACCACCTAATCATGACCATCACAGAGTTCCTTTTAGCAGAAACAAGAGGTTTCTCCTGTGTCACCTGAAGTACAGAGTTAAGAAGGATGCCCAGGCCACAGCTGGCTTGGAGGGATCAACAGTAACTGATGAGCAATATCTAACAAGAAGGAATACCATGGTCACCGCTCACACATGCGCTCTGGCAGTAGCATCTACCCCACTGCCTGCTGCCCATCATGGGCAAAATTCCACTCTCTAACCTGTCATGAACAGAAAAATGGAATAACCACATTCATTCATTTTTTAGAGTATCTTTTATCCTTTTATCTTTTATCCTTTGCTTGTATACAATGTATCTTGACCTATCAGCCAAAAGGACATGTATAAGTCAAATGAGGGTGAGCAGGTTCTGTGGAGCTAGGGCCTCCCCTCCTGTGAAGTTATCCAACATGGATTCTGTAGAACTCTCCCCACCACTCCCTGCCAGTGGATTCTCTGGTGTTTTTTAATATGTTCTCTATGGGGAGGGGGATGCGTTTTGTTTTCTCTGTACAGGATTCTGTTATATTCCATCCTGTTGAAGTGGCCTCAAACCTCCCCTTACGCAGGCCCCTGTAAGCACATTGGAGCATAAACTAGCTGCCTGGTACAGGCTCCTCAGCCCAGGCTCGCTGATCTCTCTTCCATCTCGACAGGGTGTTTGATGACTCCAGGAGCCCAGCCACAGAGGCCTCCTGAGAGACTTGCTGTCACTAGCAATAAAGATCTAAGCCTCCCATAGCATCACACTTGGCACATTTCTTTCACTAAATAATAAAGTTAGTGTTGATTCCTTCAGCAAATATCTGGTGATCACCTTCTATATGACAAATGACCCTAAAGGCAATAGGAATAAAAGGAATTGACGAAAAAAATGCCGAAACTTTGTTACTAGGCCTGTGACACAAAGCAGAAATAATAATAAGCAAGAAAGTGATATGCCCGAGCATACGCCCTGACCTGCTCTTGTCTTTGTCCGTGAAAACAGATAATTACTCTGCGATCCCTTGGTAACTTTAAGTCTCCAAACACCCCTGTGGGAACAGAGGAATATCTTTGGTCAGTCACTTAAAAAAATATATGGGTCTTTTTGCATTAGGTTTTGTTTTATAGGTGCACACATGGGCAAGCATGCCCTCCACCCACCCGCCCACTTCTCTGAACAGAAGCTGAGCCTGGCAACTTGTTCTGTTTGGTGGTGAGCTGGCATGAAGGTTCACGGAAGCTTGCCGATTATAGCAGGCTCTGAGCAGCTGCCTTCACTGTTAAGGCAAAAATCAATGGTTCGCCTTTACTACTCCCATCAAAGGAAGACTGGTTTACCCGGAATGAGTGAGGCCAGGCACCTGCAGTTAAACTGACCCTCTAGGTTAATGAGCATCTCTACTTGTAAATCTCTGTGCCCAACCTACACAAGGTGAAGGTCACAGACGGAGGGGTGAGTCTGCAGGATCCAACATCAGGATGCTTTCAGTGATCTGAGAAAGCAACGACCACTAGAGGCGGCAGAAGAAACTGCAGGTGTCACCAACACGAAAATCAGAGGAGGTGGATTTTGACGGCATGTGTCCGCCCCGTGGGGGAGTCTGGAACAAAGGATCAAGGATGTAGACAGTACGGAACCACAGGGGAGGTTCCGATTCCCCAGCATCCTCATCGAACATCTGACTAGCTGAGTGGTCTAAAAATTTACATAATTCCCCCATGACTCCTTTCCCATTTGTAAATGGGCATACTAATGTATTATGAGGAATAAATGTTTAATTCCTGAGTGAGTCTGCTATTACGTTTAATCCGCTATGGCAGAAACAGTCCTCCCAATGCTCAAGGGTCCTTTGCCCACACAGAGTGCCTGCAGCAAGTCTCATACCAACATACTTTCACCTCCTGTCCATACGCTCTTTAGTCCCGTGCCCCGCCCACCCAAGCACATGAAGTGACATTTATTCCCCCTGAGGAATCTGGACTTGACTGGTCCCCTGGCTGCCAGACCATCATGAAAGCAATGTTTTACGATCTCCAAGATGGAGATTTAAGGTGTAGGCAGCTGCTGGCCTCCTCTGAGCTGTTTATAGCTCCATGTCCTCAAAATGCAGGCACCCCACCATCTTAGGACAGGCCACAGCTCCCCTCCCCCAGCAGCCTTCCCTCCCCACCCCTGACGTCATTATTCTCTTCCCTCTTCTCAGCAGTTTCAGGGCAGAATCCAAATTCTTCTCTGTAGTTCTGTTGCTCTGGTAGGAAATAAGCCCACCTGACAGAAACAACTTTAGGGAGGAAGGCTTTGTTTTGTCTTACAGTTCAAGGGAATGTAGTCTATTGGGTATTGGGGGGTGGGGGCGGCGGGGGAACCCGAGGCAGCTGGCCCACTGCATCTGTGAAAAGGCAGAGTGAGATGAATGCTGGCTCTCTGCTTGCTGTCTCCGTTTTATTTAGTCAGGGATCCCAGCCCAGGGAGTGGTGTTGCCACAGTAAGGGTGGATTTTCCCTCAGTGAATTAGATGTAGAACCAGAAACTCTCTCATAGGCATGGTATGCCCAGTGTTTTGCCTGCTAGGTGATTCTAGATCCTGTCAGTTGTCAGTCAGTATTAGCCATGAAATAGTATGAAGTTTTCACAGAGTAGTAATCAGCCAATCTCCTTTTCTATTTATCTTTTATAATATTGCTATTCGTGAAGAACATTCCTGAGCCACACTGTACTCCTCTGTGGCCTTTGAAATGTTTGTCACCTTCTCTCTGTGCCTGCATTGTCAGGGTTTAAGTGGATTTTAGTTGGCCACATTGGGTGCCACTTTGGAGGGGGGCTACTTGTTCTTCCTGGCTAGCCTAGACCCAAAATAATCACACAGAAACCGTATTAATTAAATCACTGCTTGATCCATTAGCTCTAGTTTTTATTGACTAACTCTTACATATTAATTTATCCCATTTCTAGTAATCTGTGTATCGCTACATGGTTACTTACCAGCTAAAGTTCCCAGCATCTGTCTCAGGCAGAAGATCCAAGGCTTCTCTCTGACTCTGCCCTTTTTTCTCCCAGCATTCAGTCTAGCTTTCCCTGCCTAGCTCTGTTCTTTTGCCCTATCACAGGCTAAGTCAGTTTTTTTTTTATTAATTAACCAATAAAAGCAACACTTAGAGAGAACGACCTCCCACACCAGTGAGGAGTAAACCAGTTCATATTCGCAAAGTCTGCCAATACTCCCAGGCTGCACCAAACCTCAGACACATCTGCACATCCTCTCCAGAACTTTCTCTTGGCTGTTCCCGCTGCTGCAGGCAGAACTGGTTCTCACTCTTGGCTTTTTTGCTTTGTTGTATTTTTTCTACTTTTTCTATTGTGTCTGTCTCTGTGTGTGTGTGTGTGTGTGTGTGTGTGTGTGTGTATGTGTGTGTGTGTTGCATATGTGCATATACATCACATGCATGTGTGGAGGTCCCAAATGGATGTCAGGAATCGTGCTCCATTACTTTTTTAATCTTACTCATTTTGGAGCAGAATCTCTCAATCAAACCCAGAGCTGACTGAGAGCGTCAGATTGTTCAGAGATCCTTCAGGATCCCCATCTCCACTCTTTGAGGCTGGAATCTCAGCATTTGTGCGAGTTCTAGCGTTCTGAACTCCAGACCTCAGGCTTATAGGGTCAGCTCAGTAGCCGCCGGGACATCCTCTGGCCCACTCCCACTATTTAGATTGGCTGTCTTCTTGTGATGCAGAGCAACCCAGTCTGTGCCAATGCTGGAATGATACTGAATACAGAAAGCAAACAGCAGCGACCAGAGGGCTGCAGGGAGACCATTGTGCTCTCTGTCATTTTGCTCTCAGGTGACTACAAAATTCTTCTCCTAAAATTCCTTTCCATGTGGATATAGATTTTCATTTTTAAGATAAGAAACAGAAAAATAGAAACATAAAGTTTTGTCTTAGAAAGAAAGAAAAGAACAAGCATACTGCCACAAAAGTTGCTACTACAGGCCAAGCCTCCCCCAGCCAAGCAGCCAAGCACTGTGTGCCCCTACTTGAGCTCTCTGGTCTCTCACAGGCATTAAACAGGCTCCACTGGCCTCCCTGGAGGAGACACCTCATCAATGCAGTGAGGATGTTCCTGTGCAAATGCTACTGGGCTGGGCCTAAAGGGGGAAGATTTCTCCTTGAGAACCCAACAGAGATGCTGAAAACAGAACAGAGAAAAACAAGGCAGAAATAAAAACTCAAACATTGGTCCTGAGCAGGCAAGGCTTTTGAGAATAGATGTTTTCCTTCACCAGTCATTTTCAGTGAGAAAGTGCCTCTGCTGAGATGGTAAGATCTCAGGGTTGTCCTTCAGCCACAGCATCAAATAAAATAAAACAAAATCAATCTAGGGGTTTTATACGATCTCTGTCTCTTTGTCTCTGTCTCTCTGTCCTTCTCTGTGTATATGTCTTTCCCTCCTCCACTTCCCTCTTCTGAAATAAACAAACAGACTGGAGTAGATAAGCCAGGAATGCTCTAATCAGTTACCATGAGTTACAAACAAGCATCAAAGGCCCCTGCACACAGCAGCGCTTACCTGCTTTCCCTCTTGTAAGCAGCGCGGGTCTCAGAAATAAACTCCATTCCTTTGTTTGTCTTTGAATCCCTGGTGCCTGGCATTAGGTCTGATTTGCAGCAGGGACATGATAAAGGATGAGCGATGGATGGATGATTTTAGCATCATAAGGGAGAAGGGGCTGTAGATGCTCCACTTTAATCAGCAGCTCACTGCAAGCTACTTTCTTTCAGTTACTCGAGTGAGGACCTTGTAAAATTAGATAGCAGTTCAACTTCTCAAAATATATGTATGCAAATCAATTTTTTTGACCCAATGGAGATGAATTTTGAATTTTCACTGATGTCCATCCTGGGTTAGAATTCTGTCTAATGACACCAGGATCCAAAGGACAGCTGTTATCAACTGTTATCAGCAGGACTCTCCAGCTCCAAGCTTGAAGCAGCTACCAACCATTTCCCTTCTGAGTCTACAGATATGAGGCTTAGATCTAATTTTTATCAAATATGGCAAAGTTTCATGCAAACTACCAATATAAGACTCATTCTCCCCCTCCCCTTCTTTCTTACAAAAAAAAATCTAAACTTTATTTGGGAATGGGAAAACACAGCTGGAAAACATGTTTAGCAATAGCTCTTGAGGCTAGAGAAAGGTGGGTAAAGGTGAAGAAAAATAAATTTTAATTGGTTTAAGCCATTGCCATTTCTTTTGTTATTGTTAATCAAATTTTGGATTTTAGACAATCTTGCACATGGACTCAATGCATATCAAGCATTCTCTCTCCATACCTCCTGACCACTCCTAACAACGTCCCTCCTCCCTGCAAATTTCTCCTTCCATTCATGACTATATGTTTTGTTTTGCGACCCACTGAGATTAGCCGGGGCTACATGTGTGATAATGGGTGTGGAACTCTCAGATGAAGGGCGCAGACTCAGCAGTTTGTACACAGTTGTTCTCTCCCAGAAACCATCAATAGCCAGTCGTTCAGAGTGAAAGGGTGCGGCTCCATAAGCCCCTCTTCCCTTCCTTAACTTATTGTTGAGAGAGTTGACCTTGTATGGATCCAATAGAGGTAACCACAGTTGTTGTGGGTTAATGGTTGCTATGGTTGGATGAGTCTAGAGACCAGAATGTTATAGCCCTTCTCCCATCTTCCAGCTCTTACAGACTTCCTACCCCTTCTTCCAAAATACCCCTGAATCTTAGATGGCAAAATTTTATTCTTGATCAGGAGGATGTGCTCAAACCAGCAAGTATACTGGGGTAAAAACTGCACTTGGTTTTTATTGAAGGTGGTAACTAGACTATATCTTTCCCCCATTGGCTGGGGTCTGATCTCTGGTCTTGTGCAATTAGCTAGTTTTAAAAGAATCAGGGCAAAGACTATGAAGGAAAGGGGGAAGAGAGGAGCCATTGAATTCCCTTATGTTCTGAGAATGCAGCGGGGCCTTTGTATACTCAAAGGTTTTACTGGGTGGGTGAATTAAAATATTGTTCGGGATTCAAACGTTTTCATAAAAGTTTTATAAGAGAAGAAAGAATGAAAGATTTGAAATCCTTGTCATAAACACATGTTTTACAGCATTTGATAGAAAAGATTAATATTTAATGTTTCTTACACACAACATGAAAAATGACTATGCAATTCAGTATTATTGATAAACCATCAGTGCTACTGAGTTCTAAAGCTATCTCATCACCATGAAATAAAAATATGTACCCCATACCAGGCACTTCCTTCCATTCCTCTGTCCCCAAGTCCCCCGAAAACCACAATGGGATCATTCAGGTCAACAAACGCCTGCAAAGAATGGCTCCCATTAGTTTAGAATGATGGGTGCTTCTCAGAGCAGTAATTACCTCAATTAAAACTGCCACTATTGCCTTTGATGTTAAACATCATACTTAGGACAAATTACCAAGCAGGACTTCTTGCTGACTATCCGTTTTCTCCTGCTATCATGAAGTTTCCAGTTGCCCGGCCAGTTTCTAACAGGAAACTTGAGACTGCTGACCCAGTCTTGGCTGTCATCCTCCCATCTTCCCTGGAACAACCAACCACAGCAGCTACCCCAACTTCCTTCTACTAGAATGCTACTATTCACAAACCACCCCCACCACTTGGCTACAATTTCAAGCCTTTACCAAGGCTCTTTCTGATGTTGAAAGCCAGCCCCGTTCTAAGGATACTGAGGGCTCAGCCCTTCTAAGCAGGAGTGGCTTATTCTTTTCCAACCTCTTCATCCCAGGCGAGTGGACCTTCTATCAGCTCTGCAAACCATGACTCCTCTCCACTTTTGGACTCATCAGCAGCACCTCTGACTTGCAACGAAGTTCTCCCCGCACCCTTTTTCTGAGTTCCAGATGGTCCAGATGGTCCTGTAATGTCCCATAGGCCCCTCATCTGCAGTAGGTTCCCAGGATTTCATCTGTCTGAGACCTGCTTCTTTTCCCAGCCTCTTTCAGTACAAGCTGGTCCTCCAGCCTGATTATCTATTCATCCCCATGGCAAGCTCCTGGTGAGCATTTCAACCCAAGCACTGAGGCTCCATTAAGAAAGACAGCTCCCACTGCTGCCCTTCAAGCAATGTGAAGACATCATTCCTCCCCTCTCATTTCAATGCACGTTGTCTTGATGTTTTGAAATAAGTAATGTTGTCTCTCTCAATTGGCCTCAGTGTGGGCATGCTCACAGAAGCTCTGCAAGAGAGTGCATTAGCCTCTGTCGTGATATCGTTATTGTTAAAAGAATTACATTTATACATATTGGAAATCCCAATAGAAAATGTCATAATTCTGTCTTCAATAATCACAAATTTTAAAAGAATGACAGAAAAATAGTTCTGAGTTTTTTAAAGTTATAACTATTGTGGATTTCTCATCGGAAATCATATAGGCAAGAAGATAATGGGGCATGATTTTTAAGCCAAGAGCCTTTAAACCAAGCATTCTGGATCACCTAAAGGTATCTTCAGGAATTAGAAAGAAATAAAGATATGTTTAGTGACTGACGTCGAATAATTCGCCTCCATAGTGACCCCCAAAAGACATGCCGATCAGCATTCTGCTAGCCAGAGGAGAGTTGAAAACTCTGTAGATCAAGGAAAAACAGCCAGATTGGTGCAGAAAAGTATGCTTTTGAAGAAACAAAGGCTACAAATTTCCAACATCTGTGAAGCACACAGTTTATAGATTCAAGAAGTTCGGCAAAAACCCAGTATGAAGAGCACTACGCCCAGATTCAGCAAAGTGCTAAAAATTAAAGCTAAAAGACACTGTCGTCATAATGTAGTGGTCTTGATGGCAGATGCAGAGAAAGAGGTGGTAAACAGGAATAGACAGCAGATGGGACAGACATACAGACAGCCAGAAAGAAAGGGGATAGATCATAAAAAGACTGCCAGTTGTTTCTCTGAAGCACCCTGACTAAAACTTTAGCCTAAGATGTAAAAATTGCTTTTAACCCAAAAGTCCTCACCATTTTGTATAATATTGAAAATTAATGTTTTAAACTAATTTACAGGAATGAATGGGAAATGGAGAATATGAATAAGTAGCATTTTATATGCAGTAAAGACTAAGAGATAAAGAAAACTTGCTTCTGTGAGTTCCAGGGCTATGAACACTATGCCGTTCTCACCTTTGGCAGGCAGACATCGGGTGAAATGTCTTTGCAGTGACCTAAGTACAGCTACCGTTCGGGTGATGCACAGACTTGGTGTCCCGCCTTGCTAGAGGAGGGAAACAAGACAAATGACCAAACAAAGAGGAGGCAGAAGATTGGAAAATGAAGCAATAAGCAATGGGAATATACACAGCATGAAATAAAACCAAAGAAGTGTTAAATATATCAATAACTACAATAAGTGAACAGTTCCTAGACCAAGTCATTTCCCTCCTATGCCTCACACCAGCCAGCTGCTGTTTTAAGACATGCTCCTTAAAGAAATGACAAAGGAAAAAGAAAGTCAAGAGGTGAGCAAGAATGTGCCAGGGAAATGCTAGCAAAGGCAATAGTGAATTGCTCGTATCATACAAAAATATATTTTAAAGTCCAAACATCCAACCAGGCAGATGAATTTATCAATTTATCTTTTGATGGAATTTCTAAAGAAATTGAAGCAACCACAGACATTTAGAGAAATAAATGGGTAGATAGATATCAATTAAGCATGCCACATTGTCTGACAAAATTAATATAATATAAAATCTAACTTACAGGTTAAAACTTAAGAGCACTCATAACTCTGAAAAAATCATCTTAAGAATTGAAAATGAATTGGAATAACCTGGAAACTGCACTAAAAAGAAATTCCACAGTTCAAACTCTATGGAATATGGACAAAACTCCAATGAAGAAAACAAACTTGTAAATATGAGATTTTAAAACCTATCTGGGCTGGACAGTGGTGGTGAATGCCTTTAATTTCAGAACTCAGGAGCCAGAGGTAGGTGGATCTCTGTGAGTTTGAGGCCAGCCTTGTATACAAGAGCTACTTCCAGGACAAGCTCCAAAGCTACAGAGAAACCCTGTCTCAAAAACAAAACAAAACAAAATCTGAAAAAATATTGCATTTTAGTTCCTAAGAGTGAATTTCAGAGCCATGCTACCCAGGATCAAATTCCAGCCCCAGCTCTTACACTCATGAAGTGGGTGCTTTGGGGTACCTTATGCTGTGTGCAGCACAGCTTGGGGGACAGGGTTGACTAGGGTAGCAACAAAAAGAAAAAAGACAAACACAGACAGACACACAGAAATGCTGGGATCGAGTGGAACGGGTTCCCTTGGCTATCAATTTGACTACATCTGGAATTAACTAAAACCCAAGCAACTGGGTCCATGTATGAGGGACTTTTCCTAATTAAATCATGTGAGGTGGGAAGATCCACTCTTAATCTGGGCCACACTGTCTGCTGGCAGCCTATAGAAGGGACACGGAAAAAGGAAGCTTGCTCTCTGCCTGCCTGCTCGTGTTCTTGCTGGGAAGTGAATTTCTTCACTAGCAGTAGAACCTACTTTTTCAGGATTCCAGCATATACTGAAGTTCAGCTGAGACATCCAGCATGTGGACTGAGCAACTGCTGAATGCTTGGACTTCCTGTTGGTAGACAGCCATTGTTGGACTAACGAGACTACAGTCTGAACACTCTAATAAATCTTCCTCCCCCTTCTCTCCTGCATATGTATCTATAATATGCATATCAGATATATCAGATGATATATATGATGTATTATCTCTCAAATACATGCATTTATATAGATTTCTATCTGTTCTATTCCTATAGAAAACCCTGACAGAAAACAAACATATAATAAACTCCTTTCTAAAGCTTACCTTCTTATCGTTTGTGAAATTCATTCATTGCCTTTGTGAGACAAAGGGTCTAGAAGCCTTCAACCTGGGATAACTCCAGTGTGCTGATTGTCTAGGACCCTACTCCCCTAAGTTGTTGCTCACCTGAGGTGACAAAGCCTCAGTCACTCTCAAGGACCACCATCCCCCCCTCACCCATTCAACAATTAAGAAGAAGAAACTAGGACACACACACAGGACCCAGGGAGAAGTCGCTGTATACAAGCCAAGGAGAGAGGACTCAGGAGACACGGTTCTGACCACACATTTTGTGGTTACCACCCACACCCACCCACCCACCCACACACACACACACATCTACAGAAGCTTGTCACAGCAGACTAGTTACAAAGCACACCAACAAACCTGTCTGTCATAGCAAGTCAGATGTGGGTCACCCCACAGACACTGCCTCTGCATTTCTCCTGGTGTGAGGCTCTCATTGGGCCACGTGTGGTCTAACAGCCAAGACACACGTATTTGCTGCCACACTGTTCTTGTGAAAAGTAATCCTTTCCCTCCAGGGCTGAAATGGAAAGATTAGATGGAGTGACTGATGGAGTTACGAGTGGCCATACTGAGTTTGATGAGCTCAGAACTCTGACACCGCATCTTATAGTCAAGCTAAGGGATTTCCAGTCCAATTCTATCTATACTAAATTATGTTCTTGTGGGCCGCTTTAGAGCTTAACCTTCATCTAAGCTGTCACTTCACAGGATAGTGTGTATCACCTCTGGCAGAGACATAGAAATTCATGTACAAGTTGGGATGGAATCAGATACACACCACATGTGTAAGTGTGTGTGTTGAGGTATGTGGGTGGATATAGATGCATGTTCAATGTGTGCCAAGGAAATTTCCAAGTCCTACAACTCAAACCTCCCTTGGGAATGTCTTCCCAAAGATTATCAAAAAAAGAGGTAACAAAACTTGCTTCTTAATGGCTGAATGAGAATAGCTGGATTGCGGGAGTCTACAGAATGGAGGCCACACAGCTAGTTACACCTCAGCACCCACCAGCCCGATCCCACAGATTACCCAGAATCCATTGACCATGCCCAGACATCCTGACCTCCTTGGCCAGAGTGGAGGAAGAGGTAAGGAAACAGAAAGGGTAGGCTCAGTCCTGAGAACTGCTCACAGACAGCAGGAAGCCCAGTGGGGAGGTGGGGCTGCCAATAGCTAACCCCAGGACCATAAGGATAACTTAAGACTCCACATGAAGTTACCTATGGTAAATGTCACCTACCTGGGCTATGTTTTGGGTTTCATCTGCCGTATACTCTGAGAAGCATAACTTTTCCTCTTCAGAGGAAGACCAAGAAGGGGAATCAGACAAAAAGCAGGAATGGAGATGGACCCATCATGGTCCTATAGGACCTCAGCCAGAGTGCAGGTCTGGGATAAGATGCTGGAGGACTAGCTACCTGCTTTTCCTGAGTGGGATGGCAAGGAGGAATGTAAGAACTCCCCCAACCTAGCGACCTGCTACTGTGAATTCTAAATAATTGCAGATTTAAATGTTACAAATCAAAATATGAAATTATGTAAAATAAAAAAATCTCTGTTTCTTCCCCCATCCCCATGTAGTGATAAAAAAGTGAGTCTTAAAATTTTTTAAATTGACTAAAATGACTAAATATTCTATAGTGGGCTAGCAAGGGTTTTGCCAATAAAGGTGCTTGGCATGCAAAGTCTAACACCTGAGTTCAATACCAGGAGCTCACACACAGGTGGAAGGGAGACCTGAGTCCCCAGATTTTCCTCTGGCTACCACATGCATGCCAGTGCACACAATTGCATGCATATACATCACACACACACACACACACACACACACACACACACATGGGGAGGGGGTGAGAAAGCACCCCACACCACACACCATGTTTCCAAGGTTGTTCATGCTCCTGGGCTCAAGTGAGCCTCCTGACAGATGGGATTATAAATGCCTATGCTACAGTTTTGATCCTAAATGTCTTCTGAGCGTTTAACCTCCGTTGCCCAGGATGGTGCCATTAGGAGGTCCTGGTGGAGCCAGAGGGGGCTCTTTAGATCACTGCCTATGTACCTATCTTTTCCCTTCCTTCCTGGCTCTTATGGTGGAGGGTTTTGGTTTTCCACATGCCTTTGCCATGGTGGCTGCCTTATCATAGGCACTAAGAAATGGAATCAACTGGGCTAAAACCATGGACTAAAACCTGAGAAATTGTGAGACAAAAGGGAACTTTTGTCTTTATACGTTAATTGTCTCAGGTGTTATATAATAGTGCTGGGATGCTGATGGGGCCAGTTTCTAAGCACAGAAAGATGTAAGTGCCAAGGAGCTCAGTAGCGAGAGACCATTATTCACCCATCAGACTGGAGATCATGGTGACTGTGGGTGAAACGTGTGGGGAAAAGAGGCCATTCGCTCCTATGGAAGGTAAATTGGCCCAACAATTTGTCAATAGGTATTGAAAGCACAGTTGCCCAGCCATAGGGCTCAGCCCAGCAGGAAAGCCCTGGTCCTTGCTCCCTGAGACCTCTACCCTAGCCATATTTTCAGGCAAGCATCTTGCACAGAACTCCCTGCACCTGATCGTCTCTGGGCTTGAGGCACTGAAACTGAGACTCAGCATCCATCACCAAAACTCATCCTGGATGCATCTCTTGACATCATAAAGAACTGCAGACAAGAGCAGTGGTGGCACACCCCTTTAATCCCAACACTTGGGAGGCGAAGACAGGCAGATCTCTAATTCAAGGCTAGCCTGGTCTACAAAGCAAAATCCAGAACAGCCAGAGAAACTCAGTTACACAGAGAAACTTTCTCTCAAAAATCTCAAAACAATAATAGCAACAACAGCAAATAATAAATAAAATACAAAACAAGAGCTGGAGACAAGACCAGCATGGTCAATGAAAGAAGCAAGACCCGGGAACAGGTCACTTTTTATTGAACAAGATGATGCACCTAAAGAGGGAGAAGCCCCCTACACACACACACACACACACACACACACACACACACACACAACCACACACACACACACACACATCCTCCCTGAGCCACAGGGATATCAGCAAACACAAGCAAGTCCACGCCTTCACCCCATCACTGTGGACTCCCAAATGGGCCCACTGACCCTGAAGTCCAATCCAGTTAGTAGTCCAGAACTTCCAAACCAGATTTCAGTCTGGTTACTTTCTTCACCAAGCCAAGCACTAGCCGCCCAGCTAGCTCTCGGCAGACCTCTCCAGAGCTGACCTGCCTCTTCACCAATTATATAGCAATTTAGATCCGGACTCTATCCGTTACTTTTCCATTCTATGGCACCAACAGCACAATTAGCTTCATCTAGTCTTGTCTCAAGACCAGTGTTAAAAGTTAGAGGTAAGTGTGTGGAAGTCCTAAATCCACTTCAGGGTACCGAGTTCAAAGAGACTCAATGCATTCGTACAATAGGCATGCTCATCAAGTTCACAACAGTAATCGACTAGAACCCGGCAAATGTTTACCGCCAGGAAGCTGGACACTCTGGCGGTTTCAAAGAAAATGGTCCCTGTGAGGATTGATGCTAGTAGGGGGTATGGCTTTGCTGGAGCAGGTGTGTCACTGTGGGGGTGAGTTTGAGGTCTCCTACACTCAGGCTATGCCCAGTGTTATAGACTCCTTCTAGACTCCTTCTGCTGCCTGAGGACCAAGATGTGGAACTCTCAGCCCCGTTTCTAGCACCATGTCTGCCTTCATCCCGCCGTGATGGTAATGGACGAAACTTCTGAAACTGTAAGCTAGCCCCTATTAAATGTTTTCCTTTATACAAGTTACTGTGGTCATGGTGTCTCTTCACAGCAATAGAAAGCCTAAAGCAGGAACTGTTCTTGGTGTTTCATACAGTGTTACTACGCACTTTAAAAGGACAAAGGAATTATACGTGCTGACATAGAGAATAACCAAGCCACAGTTTTGAGTGAAAAGAAAACAGTTGGAAGAAGGCATATCATATTACGAGAGGCAGTGAGTGTGTTTACAGGCGCACAGGTTGTCTAGCTGACAACAGTAATTCGTGAAAACAAAGCATCTCAGGTTGTTGACAAGGGGGCAGATGACACGGTGTGCCAGCCACCCTCAGGACACCTGGGTTCTTCTTAGTCTATTCTCTTTTTAGTGGGTCACGTTTTGCGTGCCTTTGTTTTTGAGGCAAGATTTCATCCTGTAGCCCAGACTGGTCTTGAACTCATGACAATCTCTCTGCCTCCATTCCTGAAGGTTGCGGCTACAAACATGAGCCACTATGCCTGGCCCCAGTCTATCTTTTTATTCCAGCCACAACCATGGCGTTCAGTGCGTCCAGTGTGAGACCCTCTCCTTTGAGAAGCCCAATCTGCTGTCCTCTTGTTCAGAGAGCTCGTCAGTCACTTTGAGCTATCCTGAAAGGGGATAAAGTCACATGCTCTTTGATACCCTTGACTGCTAAGACTAAGGAGCTAGACAGATACGTTCTTTTACAAGAGCCTTCCCCTGTTATTCCCTTGAATGGCTTCCCAGATAAAGTCTCCTGCAAATGAGCCTGGCCTCAGACTCCCTCGTCTGCTCCACAGATGTGCCCTAGTGTATTGATTCCAAGTGAAATGCAGGCATGCCTAACTCTTGATTTGCAGTTCCACCTGTGGAAGTTAATTCCACAGACAGCATGCCCAGGAGCAAAGAAATCCATCTGCTCATCCGCGCCAGTGAACCATTTATTCTGTTTGCTCTCCCACTTCTGTTTGCCTTTTTATTACCTCCTACTCCTGGGTGCATGGTAAAAAGGCAGATAACACTGCTAGCCACCTTCAGCTAGGGGAAGGCAATATAGTGACCAGAAAAGCAATAGGTGAACAGATAAATACACTAAGAGTATACTCAGTGTCCATAGTCCTGATAAAGGAAAAAAGAAAAAGTAGAAACACACAAAACCAAAGGAATTAAGTAACTACAAAGATTAAATAAATTATATTACCAAACATTGGCATGAGGCCATTCAAAATAAGATCTTCTCCAAATAATGACATAGAAAAATGAGAAAAATTTATGCACTGTGTAAAGCAAGTTGCAGAACTTCATTCTACTTTTTAAATACTTCTGCTATTTAAATGGCTACTTATTCTCTCTCTCTCTCTCTCTCTCTCTCTCTCTCTCTCACACACACACACACGCACACACACACACAAATGCAAACACATACTCTCTGTTATGCACACATACACATATATACACACACTTATAAACACTCATTCTCTCTCTCTCTTTCTCTCTCTCTCTCTTTCTCTCTCTCTCTCTCCCACCCACCCACACACACACATACACACACATGCAGACTGTATACACATTCTATTTATTGTGGTTTGGAGCATATTGGAGAGTATCCCCAAAGGCTCACATGTTAAAAGTGCAGTTACCAGTCAAGCATGGAGGTGCACACCTTTAATTCCAGAATCTGGGAGGCAGAGGTAGGTGGATCTCTGGATTCAAGGCCAGCCTGGTCTACAGAGCAAGTTCCAGGACAGCCAAGACTACACAGAGAAACCCTGTCTTGGAAAGCAAACAAACAAGAAATAAAAAAAAACTGTGGTCTCTAACTACAGCACTGTTGGGAGATGCTAAGGATTTTTAAGACATGAGGTGAAGGTGGAACAAGCTAGCTCACTGTGGGCATGTCCTTAAAAGAGATGGCAACCCTGGCCCCTTTTATGCACCCCAGGCTCTTTCATTCCAACCATGAAATGAACAAAGTCCCTTTGCCACAAGCTGCCACCATGGCCTAAAATAAACTCCATCTCCTTAAAGTTTGGTATTTCAAGTAGTTTATTACAGTAACAGAAAGCTAACTCGGCATCAATGAGTTCTTTACCTAAATATATAACCCCACGTGTATCTAATCAGTATCAGGTTTGCCTGGGCAAGATTGGAACTTGTTACAGAAAAAAAGCAAAAAGGGAAAAACTAGCAACAGCTCTGGCATGCAAAATAAATTTATGCTGTTGGATAGCCTGCAAGCTATCCAAGTTATCACCTTGGAAGAGAATCTTCTAGAGGTGTTTAACCCCTTGTGCCTTCTATCCTTTCATGGAGCGAGATATCTTTAACTCAGTCCCTGTGATAGTCGGTACATTTGTAGTTCAGTGCAAAAGGTGTTTGAAGATGGATAGGGCACAGGAGGGCAAAACAGAAAGAGGAAGGTGATGGGTTGGGCGGGTAGGTCTATGACCCCACTCTTGGGTTACACGCAGGGAAGAAGTCCCTTCCCTGCAAGAAAGTAGCAGTGGGAGTGTGCTGCCTTTGGCATCCACTCTTTGTCTAGGGCTCTGAAAAAACAGCCATTCATGAGTTCTGCCACCAATCTCGGTTGTGGTCACTTCAAGCAGTAGCATAACCGACCAAGACAGAAACAACCCTTGAAACATCGAGCAGACCCTGAGGGGACATCCACAGTCAGAGCTTTGCTGTGACTCCACAGCAGAGGCTGGGTGACTAGGTAAGAGGCCTGGATAGGGATGAGGCTACCAGAGTCTTCAGATAGTGGCGACAAGGAAAGCGTCACTGTGACAGAGGCAGCCTGGGCTCTGCATGGACCAAAGAGGAAGCCAGGCGTTGAATGATAGCCTGTGGTTGAGAGGAGGAAATGGGACCAAGGTGACAGCCAGGGATGGCCAGATCTTCTGCTGTGAGATCATTAACTGACCCCCCCACCCCGACCCTTTTCCACTTACTGTTTAGAAAGTGGAGAGAAATGACAATCAAAGCCAGAATATATTTGTTTGTTTATTTGTTAGTTTGCTTTTGCAGAGAGTAGGACTTATCTGAAGGAAGTGCTTACATTTTTATATTGACATTTGAATTCCATTGGATATTAAATTATTTAAAATTATAAATACATGGAGATATTTCCCTCACCAACCAGTAGGCAGCATGCAAAAACAAGACCAAATTAGGTACTTTCTCTGCATACCTGAGTCATGGTGAATTACAGTAAGAATCCCAAATCTTTGTTTGTGTGAAGCAGCCCTAACACATGGGTTTCACGGACATCTGATATTTTTGAGAAGGATTTGCAAACCAGAATAGGAAGAAATGCAGAAAGAATGGAATTGAAAATTATCAGACAAAGATCTGGAGAGGCGCCTCCTTTATGTAATAAAATATCTCTGTCCCATCCTTCCTGGCATCCTGTGATTTCTCCTCTTCTCCATGCCAGTGTCAGTCAGTTTTCTGTTCCTATAATGCATATCTGAAATCATCGTCTTGTTCAGGGAAAATGTTTGTTTGGTTCACCATTTTGGAGACTGCAGTCTGTGGTCAACTGTCCCCATGCTTTCAGGCCCGTGGAAGGCAGCAGGGAGCATGTGAGGACAGAATACCATCACACCATGACCAGAAAGTGGAGAAGAGAAAGGTACAAGACTTGGGCCTTGCTGTACCTTTGAAGGCATGCCTCCAATTCCCTATCCCCTACAACATCCTGCTTTTCAAATGTCCCACCACCTTGCTATTAATGGTGCCACCCTGAGGACCAAGCCTTAGCATATAAATCTTTGGGAGCTACTAAGGATATTTTGAATAGGAGTATCCTATAATTAGTGATATTCAGTTTCTCTCTTTCCTTCACTGACTCCAAACCTTCAGTTTTCTTACTTTTCTTAGATCTACCAAACATTCTGAATTGAATTGTAATTACCACTGTAGCCGACTTTTTCTTTTGGGCCACCAACCAGCTCCCAAATCATGACATGGGGACTTCCTAGTTTTGAATGTTCGGCCTTAACTTAGCTCTTTTCTGGCTAGTTCTTTTAACTTAAATTAACCTATTTCTCGTCATCAACCTTCTGCCTCAGGGCCTTGTACTTTTCTTTCTGTATATTTTTCTTTCACTGCTTCTCATGTTTGGCTGGCAGCTGCCAGGCTTCTTGCCCTGTGTGTCTCCTTCATTCTCTCCACCTCCTCCTTCTCTTTCCTTCTAGTCCTAGAGTTCTCCTCCTATTTATTCTCTCTGCTTGTCAGCTCCTCCTATTCTTCTCCTGCCTAGCTGTTGGCTGTCCAGCCTTTTATTAGACCAATCAGGTGTCTTAGGCAGGCAAGGCGAAACAGATCCAACACATCTTTACATAATTAAACACACATCCTTACATTGTTAAATGAATGGAACGTAAACAAAAGTAACACACGTTTACACAGTTAAAGTCATATTCTGCAGCATAAACACATGTAACACGTCTTTGCCCAGTTGAAATAATATTTCAATATTACAACCCAGCACAGTGCAGAGGCAGCAATACCGTGCATCTTATTTGCCTGATGGTTTGCTCCTGGGATCACACGCTTTTAAAAATCACCTCCTTGAAAGATGTTTAGGATACAAGACAGAAATAAATGAACAGACTACCTCATATTCCCTGCCTGTCTACCCTGCCTTTCCCTCAGCAGGCCTCAGGGTTGGGCTGAATGTTTGAAAGTCCTCAAGACCCATTTGCTGGCTACTGTGTGCTTCAGGGATTGCTAGGATCATGCACAGTGACCATTCAGCTCTGCTCCCAAGACACTAAGGTAATCCTGATTTCCCCCAGGAGAGAGCGGGAAGGCAGTGGAAGAACAGGAAGTGGGGAGAAGGACAAGGCACGTAGTTGGCTCTCACTCCGCGGCATCAAAGAACGACACTAGGGTTGACACTGTCACACAATGCATTTGTGTGAATTCTATTTTATTTATTTTAATCACTGTATTGACATAGTGATATGATTAATTTTCAGAGCCCATCCCCAGAGCGCATGTTACACCTTCCTTGTTTGGATATAATGATGAGGTTGAGAGAAGTCAAACACCTTCCTCCCATCACACAGCTCGAGGACTGTAGGGCAGAGCTGTGCCGCAGACCTCTGGGTCTCTTGTCTCGCCACACCTAACTGACTTCACTACATCTTTTAAACCAAAGAGAAAAGGAAACGAGCTTTGCTGGCTTGGATCTGAATTGCTTCTGTAGGACAAACACAGAAACACCAGCTCAAGTGTGCTTTGCCTTCCTCTGATTTTAACCCTTGTCAAATCACGTGACTTCCGTTCCTTATCAGAGGAAAATTCTCTGCCTAGCCCCACTGCTCACACTTTCAGCGTATGCCCATAGTCTGCACACTTGCTTCCTGCAGACATTGCTTGCAAAAGCAAAGATCAAACAAGGCTCCATCCAGGCTTCAAGTGTCCACCAGAAACATACAATTCCCGGCAGACTTATCCCCAGTCCATCTCCCACATTGTAGCTTATACTTTATACACAGCTATGTTTCTGGGCCCAATCAGTTACCAGGGATTCCTGTGAGCAGTTATTAAAACCAGGAATCAAAAGTAGGTTCACAGGATATATCCAGCCTTAATGGCAGAGGGTCTGGGATCTCTCCAGGTCACACCACAAGTAGATGGCACTCAGAGAACAGAGGAAAGAGGTGGCTGCCACCTTTACCACCAACACAGTGCCAGGGCTAGTGTGAGTCCCTCTGTCAACGTGGTGGTTTGAAGGAGAATGGTCCCCATAGGCCCACATGTTTAAGTAGTTAGTCCCTTGTTGGTGGAGGGTGTTTGAGAAGTATTAGGAGGTGTGGCGTTGTTGGAGGAGGTGTCCCACTGGGGAGGGCTTTGAGGCTTCAAAAAATTCATATCATTCCCAGTCTTTCTCATCCATCTATCTATCTATCTGTCTGTCTGTCTGTCTGTCTGTCTGTCTATCTATCTATCTATCTATCTATCTCTGCCTCATCTTACAGACCAAGATGTGAGCTCTTGGTTGTTCATACCACTATTTGCTCCACCATCACGGACTCTAACCCTCTGGAACCATAAACCCAATTAAATACTTTCTTTTACAAGTTATCTTGGTCACAGTATTTTTATTGCAACAATAGGAAAGTAACTAACACAGTCATCAAGGATGGTTTCTATCTGGTACCAGGGAAAATTGAGGTACAGCCTACTGGAACTCTGTTGGGAGGCCCTGCTGGTGGCCTAGCAGCTTTCTCTAAGCTCAGAAACCTGAAAGACTCTCCCCATTCCCACTGAAGGCTTCCTACTCTCTACTTAACCTTATCTGTAGGATATCTCTAGGTCCAGAGGCCTAACTTATTTCAAGGATGACCTTTGATGCAGTTCCCTGGAGACTCTCTTCCCTTGCTGTCCACATGGTAATTAGGCAAGTGCTCTAGTCATTTTGATAGGACCGTGCTTCCACTGATCCAGTTATATGTTAGGAATGTGCCACTTAATGCAAATTAGGGTTTGTCCCCAGGCTCCCAATCCTATGTATTTTCTATACTCTGGAAAAAAGTTGAGCTGATTCACTGAAGTCATAACCCAGAGGGTTATCTCCAACATATTTGCAGACTGTCCAAGATTCTCTGGCATTGTTTTACCCCTTTGTCCTCATGGAGGGATGGCCAGCAGACTGAGAAAATATAGGGGACCTGCAGAACTCCATTTTCTGCTTTCTTGCTTATGTGAGGGATGAATATTCAATGTGTACCTCTAAACCTAAGTCTTCCAACCCCAGTCTTGCTACATCCCCAGATCTTGCCCCAGGCTTGGGACTTGTAGGCCACAGACTCAGTTAGGAACCTAGATATTACTATATGGAACAGAATATTGTTGCCCCTTTTCTGAGTTTATCGTCAGTTTACCTAAATCTCACAGTTCTCAGGAAACAGAACCTAACACAGATTGTCAAGCTCTGGTATTTGTTTGTATACCTCAAGGAAAGAAAAAAAATAATAACTTAATAATTCCAGCTTTATGCCTGAGTGCACTGGTTAACCGATCTTTTCTGAGCCAGGCGATGTGTTTGACAGACTCCACTGTGGGCCAGTTTCTGGGATTTTGACTTCGGCTCTGTGATTCAACTCCTCTGCACAGGACTTGAATTCCGCCCAAGAACTGCAGCAACAGCTCCTTTCCCCCAGATTTACTTCTAAGCCTAACCGAGGCCAACTGCCTCTTCATATCCCAAATTGGATGGTGTCTTCTGATTAGTAAATTCTCTACATCGCACAGCTTGAAGCCTAGTTTCATCCTCCCCACGCCAGGAAACGTGACAGGGTCACTAACGATGGATTTCTTTGGAAGCTTTGTGGGTTTCAGGAAGCCGCTGGGCAGCGTCTGGGGACAGTCATGACAGGCGTGTGTTCCAGAATGTGAAAACAATAAGGAATAACTCTTGGGAATTATTTGATAACTGCTGTCCAGGTTCTTCTTCTTGTCTACACTGAATCATCTCTGTCTGAGAAAAGAAAGATGCTGCAGGTGGTGGGGAGAGGTGTGATTCTCCTGGATCTGAAACCTTCTTAACCACAGAGCAGGGTCTCACACTGCAAAGCTGGCTTAGTGTCAGGCCTCCCTCCCCCAACCACCACACGGAAAGCTTCCCCCGCATCCCACAAATAAAACTCCCCAGGACACAGGGGGCTAGTTGGGAAGCTGGGCTTCAAGTTTAATTCTTTTCATTACAGACAGCAGCCTGGTTTTTCTTCCAGGTTTAAAATAATCATGAAAGCAGTGTTTTGTACTGAGCGCCACACTTACGCTTGTAAGATTCAAGTTGCAAAAGGCCTTTCTTTATTTAAACTTGGTGCTTAGTCAGAACGAATATGGCTGCCCTCATTCCTGAATGGCAGACAAGATTCAGTCAGGTGATTAAAGGTTAGCGAAGGGAGAGACGTCCTCCAGTCTTGTACAGAGGGCTTGAACCACAGTAAAAAACCCCTGGAGCTGACTGAGCTCTGCATTTCAGAAGAGACGCCAACAGCACAAATCTAACCGCCTCAATAAGTCCTCACTGCAAGGAGGAATCAGAGCTGATGTTAGAAGAACCCGATGCTTTTAAATAAAACACACAGAAGACCATAAATTATATGTAAATACACACGATGTCTGTGGATAGGATGGGGGCTGAATGTGGCTGTGAGCTGTAGGCCCACTTCATTTGTGGAAGCAGGCTATAAACATAGTCCTTCTGGAATTGCCTTCTGCGCCTTCCTAGGATTTCCATCTCCCGTAATCTTTAGGATAAAATGAATTAGCTCCGGGAGCCTCTCAAGCGTCTTGTGATTTAGAGTCAGGCTTATGTCTGACAGCAGGAAGTGGCTTCCCATGTCAGCCTAATCCCCTTGAGGACAGGGGATTCATTTTCTCAGCCACAGGAGTACTGTGGCAGATGGCACTCAGCTGAGTCTCTCTCAGTTTGCCCTTTGCCAAAGACTGTGGCCTGGCCCGAGGTCCTACTTTTTCCTCTGGGAGATCACACCTAGTGTTCTAGGGCCTTCTCTAGTGCATTGGTTCTCAAACGCCACCCTAACTACAGAGTTCCCCGTGGGCACAATAGTTTCTCCTAAGTCAGCATCTGCCCAGTGGGCCTCCAGCCCCAGTCAGACCCCGTTCAGCAGATGCCAGTTCCTGGAGCAGTCTCCAAATTCTTACAGACCAGTCACCTTCTCGGAAACTGGGAGGCCACATCTCCAAATATTTATAGACAGAAAAACAATGGTTCCAGGGACAGGACTGAGGATGCTACAGTATTTAGAGGTACAGGGAAGGAGGAGAAAGGAACTGAGGGACCAAGGAGGCTGAGAGGGAGCATCAGTGAGGAGTGACTAGAATGGGGATGGGTGAGGTTTCTAGAAGAGCATGGGCCACTGTGCCAGGTGGTCCTGGTGGGTAAGTCCAAGAGTGACAAGTGACCGTGGAGCCGAAGAACTCAGAGGTCTTTGTTGGCAATGGCATCAACAATGACGTGGATGGTGACTGATGATGACGACAATGCTGAGGACTGCCATGGGACCAGAAGTCACACCTTCAGAAAAGCTTCACGTAACCATAGAAAGAGCCCTGGGTAACTGGCATGACAGGCATTTTATCCCACTTATAAGGGTGGTGTATCAGTCAGGCTTCTCGAGACAAACGGAAGCAACAGGAGGTGTCTCTCTATAAAGAGATTTGTTACAAGGAATGGGATCGTGTTATTATGGAGGCAGACACGTCCCAAGATTTGCAGGGTGAGTCAGCAAGCAGGAGGCCCAGGAGAGCAGATGGTAGAAATTCTAGTCCAAATATCAGCTGGTTCCCGATCCGAGAAGAACCAAGATTTCAATTCAGTCTCCAAAGCAGGAAGATGCTAAGTTGGGCTTGAGGAATCCCGCTATGGACGCAAGTATCAAACTTTGCACTCTACGTGGGCTTTTTGAAGATGGAACTTACCAGCACTAGGGAGGGCTATGTGCTTGGCGCAATCAACTTATTCAAATATTAAGCACCCCTAGAAATACAACCCATAGACACATAGACATACCCAGATTAACACTTCACCAGGTGTCTGGGCAGCATGTGGCCTGGTAAAGTTGTTCTGTTGTTTTGTTTTGCTTTGGTTTTAGAGATAGAGTCTCACTATGTATCCTTGACTGGTCTCAGACTCACTATATAGACCAACCTGACCTCGAACTGATAGAGTTTTTCCTGCCTCTGTCTCTCAAATGCTGGAACTAAAGGTAAGTGCCCCCACACCCAGCCATGGCCCATGTTGATTGAACTCAGCAATTGTAGAGGGTAAAACAAGCATTTAGGGACACAGATAATTGGGCTAACACTGCAGATATCATAAGAGGCCAAGCTAAGTACCAAACCATGTATTTAAAATTCCTTGTACTCCCATTTTGTCATACTAGGATCATCAGGGGATGTGCCATGGAGAAGGGCTCAGTTACAGGCTGAATTCTGACACACTCACACACCCAAAAAAATCCATATGTGAAGCCTTAAAGAGTGGAGCATTGCTGGAGGAAATGTATAGCTGGATGTGGGCTTTGAGGATGTATTGCCTCAGCCCACTTATGGTCCTTTCTGCTGCATGCTTTTGGTATTGAAATATTGAAGATACTCTTGCTCTGGCTACCATGCCTCCTTGACAGCATGGGTTTTCCCTCAGAGACTGCAAGCCAGAATAACCACTTCCTTGTCTGAGTTGCCTTGGTTGTGATGTTTTACACAGCAACACAAGAGTAGCACAATGCTTCTGGGAGATACTTGGATACATTGTGCAACGTTTGGATCAGATTAGCTACCTCTACCTTTTTTATTCATTTTGTTTTGTTTTTTTGTTTTTGTTTCTTAAGAGAAGGTTTCTCTGTGTACAGTCCTATCTGTCCTGTGGAATTTGCCTTGTAGATCAGGCTGACCTTGAACTCACAGAGATCCTTTGACCTCTGCCTCTTGAGTGCTGGGATTACAGGTGTGTGCCACCACTGCCTGACTTCTGCATTTTTTTTTATGGTGAGAGCATTCAAAATCCTTTCCTTTGGCTTTTAGAAATACACAGTATAGAGAACCATTAGTGTAGTCACCCTTCTGTGCAACAGCACTCCAGAAATGCTTTCTGTCTAGCTGCCATTCAGTGTCCACTGATCAACTTCTCTTCGTTCCTCTCACCCAGTCATATTTTCCCATGGGTTTTGATTCTCAGAGAATCAGACTCTGGGGAGTGCTAGTAATATAAAGAGGGAATGAGATGTCAGGAAGTGGGGGAGCAGACACCGTCTCAGCAGAAAGCATTGAAGTGCTCTCAATAGTGATGCAAAGGAACAAACGGAACGCTCACCTGTGCTAAACAGTTTACTTGTAAAGTGAGTCCGAGTGTCACCAATGCCCCCGTGGACACAGAGAGCAAACCGAGGCGCGGATAGCTCACCCGCACAAACTCATGTTCCTAGGTAGGGCTCACTCCTGAGATAGATTAGGGCACAAGTAGGTAATGTGGGCATTGATCAGAGCCTGGGAAGCAGGAAGTGGACAAGGAATATCAACACAAGGATATAAAATCCAAGCAGAATGCCCCCAGCAGTACGCAACTGAAGACAAGTGTGTCTACCCCCAAAGTCTGGCCTGGCATCACCTCTCAGGAGAGAGAACAAACTGCTCTGATGAACACTTTTTAAAAATATCTATTTTTATTTTATGTGTATGAGTGTTTTGCCTGTGCGTATGTCTGTGTAACACACACATGCAGTGTCTTCGGAGGCAGTGGGGACCCTGTCAGTGCTGGCTGCTGCAGCCTCCCTTGGGGACCACCCTCCCCAGGCTGGTATCTCAGAGACTGCCCTCTCACTTTTTTCCTCCCATTTCACGGGTTCTAAAGCCCCCAAGTAGCAGGCTAGAAGACAGAAAGCCTTTGTCTGCCTTCTGTGGGTTTGCTGCTTACTTTGTTGGCCATTTGGTTCTAAGGGAGGTGGGAAACAGTGGCCTATCCGTGTTCCCAACCAAACACAGCTTTCCCTCTTAGAACTGGGAAGACTGACTCCATGGAGCTAGCAGAATATGCCCAAGAGCACAGGTCATGCAGGCAGAGCACTGTGGTACCCCAGTGTCCTCTGAATAAGTGGTCCCTGCAGGGTTATGCAACCAATAACTAAAACACTTCATGCAGTGGCCCGGATCCAGTGTTTTCCCTACCATGTGTCTCCAAAAGCACATTTCTTCTCAGATGCTCTGGGCCGCGTGTAGTCTGATGGAAGTCTTCAGCATGTCCCTCTCTCATAGTTCGCCCAGTAGTTTCCATCAGTTGTCAGCGCCAAGTTACTTGTGTGTCATGGATTCCCCCTTCCTGTATCATGCCCCATTGAGCAAATCAGGTTTGTCATTATAGCGATAAATGACCTATTTGATGATAATGGTGTTGGCTTCAAGTCATTAACAGGATTCAAGGCTGCTGGGACTTCTTCTGCAACCCCAGGTCAAAGAGACCACCTGCTTCCCTCTCTCCCTCAGAACCACCAGAGGTGTGGTTTAGGGTCACGTAGGGCTTATGAAGCAGCTGAACTCTGCCCATGAGTTGTGGGCCTCACGACCTTCCTCAGAGGCCATGGGAAAGGGAAATTAATTAATGCTGAAAACCTCCCTGTGCTGATTCCTCTCTTGAAAAGTATGTTAAACTATCTAGAAGGCCTCACTGTTGGGGAGCAAATGAACTGTTAATGAAAATCAACCCTGGTGTCATCCACGGAAGCCTCCTAGACATGCATCACCTCACAGATGGCCCAATCTGTTCTGAAAACACTTAAAAGTATCTGAGGATGTTTATTTACTTGGCAGAGGACAGTCATTCATTCACTCTTCAAAGGTCAGGCAATGTTCTGCCACAAAGGTGAAGAAACATCATCCCTACCCTTGGGTGTTCACTCTTGATAAACAGAGTAGAGAACGGGTAATATGTAAGAGTCACAGCACAGTGGGGCTCGTATCCTAGGAGGGGAGAGTTTGGAGCATCGGTGGAGGCACCAAAGAGGGGGCCACACTTAATCAGTCACGGAGGGAAACATTTTCACTGGGTCTTGAAGGATGAGCAGGAATTTCTAGGGACTGAGAAGATAATCCAGGTAGAGCCGAACATGCTTGCTGGAGGTCAGAGCTTAAAATCCTTGGACACATTCAGAGGCTGAGAAAGCTTTCTAGATAGAAGGGCGAACAAGACAGGGAGGATACTGTATGGTCTGAGTTTGGAACCAGGCTGACACCCTGCCATGGTGGTAGCTTTAGGATGCTGTTTCCAGAACTCTGCTTGGCTGGGCTGTCATAAAGAGAACAGACGTAAACTAAACAAAGTGCTTGAGTTAATGAAAGATGCGGCCTTTGCTTCCTTAACAGAATGAGGAAGCCGCAGCTGTCCTTGATGATTGGGATTCTGCGCAATGCGCTCGACCCACACAGTCAGGGAATCCTGTAGGCCCTTGTCTACAGATCACAAAGAACTTTTGTCTTCGGTGTCCTTTCAAAGATGCACAAATAACCCAGGAAGAGATGGACTCCTAACTTCTCACGATTTTCTGTGCATCTTTCTAGTTATGATTAAGGAGAGCTTCCCATGTATGAAAACTCATAATTCCACTTCTGTGATGGGTCTACTGATGACCACTTAAAATATTCTTTTTAAAGGTTTTTTAAAATTATATGTAAGGGGGTGTATGTGTGAGTACAGATGCTCACTGAGTCCAGACGATTTCAGATCACTTGGTTGGAGTTACTGGTGTGTGAGTATTGGGCACTGGGAACCAAACTGTCCTCTGTTTGGGAAAAAAAAAAGTATGTTCTTAAAGACTGGGTCATCGCTCCAGCATCTCTTTATTATTGAGATATTTATGGTTACAAATGATTCCTTTTGTTCTTTGGTTGCTGAACCCTGATAAGTTATATGTGGAAAAAATATTCTCCCAGGTTACTGGTTCTTTTTTTCCCTCTGTGTGCTGAGGACTGAACCAGAACTTGCCTATTCTAGATAAGTGCTACACCCCCATCCTAGGTCCTTTGAGACAGGATCTTGCATGTATCCCAGACTGGCCTCTGATGTGGATTCTCCTGTCTGGGACAGGAATTACAGTGGTGCGCTAACACCCCCACCACTTGGTTTACCTTTTTATGAACTCTAGAGAAGTTTAACAGCATATCTGTCTGTCATCTCTAAGGTAGTGGTCTATGGTCCAGGATGAAGCCCCTGGCCTGGAGGACAAATAGAATGGAGCCACGTGGAAAAGGGCAAGGCATATTAAAGAGGGGACAAAATCCACACACCCAATGTATCACTGCTAAGGTCTATAGTACAGGCTCCTACCTCGCTTTGCTTGTCAGTTGCTCCTCCCTTCCAACCATACATTCTAATCTTGTAAACTATTGTTATCATGCTGTGGGGAGACTGGTTCTAGAATCCCCATGGATGCTAAAAATCTGAGGATACAAAAGCCCCTATGTGAAATGCTGTTATATTTGCATGTAGAACCTACACACATCCTCTTGTGAACTTGAAACCATTATTCCATGACTTACACCTAATACAACGTCAAAACTAAAGGCTGCCATCACTAGTTGCTCATCTGTACTGTTTCATGAATGCTGGACAAAATAGTCGTCTGCACCTATTTGGTGTGGATACAGTTTTCTAGATTGGGTATATAAGTCAGTGGTAAAGGGCTTGCCTAGCAAACAAGAGGCTCTAGGTTCAGTCCCTAGTACCAAAACAACTAAAACTACCTAAAACAAAACAAAAAGATACAATTTCCCCCAAATATTTTCAATCCAAAGTTGATTGAATATACAAGTGCAGAATGCTCAGGAGAGAAGGGTTACTGTTCCTGATAGATCTCCATTTGCCCTGCTATTTCCATGCTACTTCCTCTGTAGGTGATCCAGAATTAGCCCCTACCTCAAACTGATACACCTAGTAAGTTATTTTGACCCTTTGGTTCCTTGCCTTTGAAAACATCCTGCCACTAACATACTCCACCCTACGATGGCGTCCTCACACCGCCCATTTGTTTACAGTCTTAATTCTGTGCTCTTCTCTCCAGACCGACCTTTAATTTAACACTCTGGGCAATGTCTTCAGCTTCTTTCGTATCCCACACAGAGTCTGTCATGGTTCTTGGCGCATTGCTATTTAATACTTTTTTAAACAATGAAACAAGTTTATATCATCTTATGTCCCACATGTGAGGATACTTTCCAGACCTCCCAGGATGATTTCAGATGCCTGAAATCATAGATAATCTCAATCATAAGATATGCTATGTCTTTTCTGTACACACACTTCTAAGATGAAGCTTAATTTATAAATTAGGCACAGTAATGATAATAACTAATAATAAAATAGAGAAATTGTAATCTACTGTGGGATAGTATATGATCTTTCTCTCTCTCTCTTCCTACACACTCACACACACAAATGCACATATACCCTGTGCAGGATGACAAAATACCTACATGGTGAAATGCGGTGGGTGAATGGCATAGGCATTCACAAGGGCTTTGGAATGTATTACTAATCCCACAGCAGTTTTCTGATAACTGAGATGACCAGCAAGAAAATGACGGATGATTAACTTATACAGTGTGGACACACTGGACAAAGGGGTAATTCACCCAGGTAGGACAGAGCAGGGTAACGTAAGATTTCACCATTCTCCATGCAGCACATAATTAAAACCTGTGGATTATCATTGGAAATTTTTACATTTAGAGCTTTTGGCCCAAGGCTAACTTCTGGTAACTAAAACTTTGAAAAAAAAAAAAAACGCTCAGATTAGGTGGAGCTGCTACTGTGGCAATAGAAGATCAAGTGTTGTAATCCATATTGACTTGGCAGGGACCTTTGTCAGGGATTACTATGGCTGCTGCAGTGACAGAAACAGCCCAGACAGAAGTCACTGGAAAGAAAACCTGTCTAGACCCCTTCACCCAGTGTTGTACTGGCAAAATAAACCCCCATCATGTTAAGCCCTAATAACAGCCAGCTTTCATTATGTAATTTCCCTGGTTAAAACAATCTCCTTTTGGATTGCCTTTGAAAACCATTTGCAATATGCTCAGTGCTACCAGGCCATTACCCTGAGTATATAAATGAGCTGATTCAAGTCAGTTCAACTAAAATATATTAAGCACTTTGTGCAATCAGAATAAATAGTAAAGGCCAGGAATGATACGAAGCTAAGAATTTACTCTCTACCACCTCACAGTATGGCTCATGCAATACACATCACAGTGCCCAAGCATGACTGCAAAGACACCGAGATAGACTTGAGTTTAAAGTCATCAAAGCAATTTCTTTGGAAGCCATTGTGCACCAGACCAGTTGCTAGCCAGGACTCTGTTACATCCAAAGCATTTATGCAGCAGTGTTGAACACTCTCTTTCTTTGCCTAGGATGTGCTATTGATGATGTGGGGTGCTATTGATAATGTGAAATGCCATGTGACTAGTGCCTCCTTCCCCCCCCCCCCAATCCATGCCATATTCAGTAAAATGTGACAGTCTTAGAATTCGGCGGAGTGATCCCTCAATTGAGGTATTGAGATGTTGAATGCCTCTTGGTGAAAAATTGGTCATTTTGTACCCATTTCTTCATGTTTGGTTCAAAGAAGATGGTTAATGACTTCATACCAGGCTGTATAACAACAGACATGTGTGAGACACACAGAGCTTTGGGGCTTAGGAGACTTTGAAGATGAGCAAGGTGTGGTGACTACAGGTGTTGGTGAGGCTCTCACAGAACTTTTCCAACTAAGTTTTTAAAGTTCCTTCCCACTGATATAGAGATGAATAATTTGCATTGATATGGATCTTGCTTTATTGATACAAATTTAAGGTCAATTTTGTTATATGTATATGTATTTCTGATCTTGTTAAAGTATTGTGATTGTGTAGCTCATTTAAAAATGTAATGTATAATTTAAAAATATAGGTTAAAAGAGAGTCATCTTTAATAATCAAGCTTGTTTGTAGTCATGTTAGTTAGATTTTCTAGATGTATAGAGATATATTTCAGTTACATAGGTATTCTTCAAGTCTTTCAGAGACCTTCAGAATATGTCATTTAAATGTTTTAATAACTTAGGACTTTCCATGACAATGAGATGCATCTGATCCTGACAGCACCAGCTACTTCAAGAGGAAGATGGGCATCTAAGAGGCTCCTTAGCCATTTGGACAAGAAACTGCTCTTGCCAGGACTGCTTCACTGGACATGCAGTACCCACAGACAGATGACTGCTGAACTTGCCTAAAGGTGAGATGGTCCTTTGGGGTTCCTGCTTCATGAAAGAGTCTGCCAGACATTCTGCAGGACACAGAAGAAAGTGACTGAACTGTCTTTGAAATTTCCAGCTTCATGGAAAAGTCTGCTGGATACTATGGGCCTGTAGGCTGAAGATGGATGCCCCAATGGTACAGAAGAACTTTGGGTAAATGTCCAGGCAGTGAACTATCTCTATCAATTCTAGAGTTTTCGAAGTTGTTTATAATGCACCTTCTGTTTACTTAGGTAATATTATATCCTTCTGGAGTCTTTGATGGAGTTGAAGAATTTATAGTTATAGTTCTCCTTAGTTATGATAAAAGATAAAGTAAATATAAATATTATAACTGTAATTCTTATTTGATACCTGCTTTGTTATATGTAATTTTACTATGTTAAAGTTAAAGCCTTCCTTTTTGTTTAAACGGAAAAGGGGAAATGGTGTAGAAGGTTCTTCTATTCATGTGTTGCTTTCATTGGTTAATGAATAAAGAAACTGATTTGGGCCTGATAGGGCAGAACTTAGGTACGCAGAGAAGACAGAACTGAATGCTGAAAAGAAGGGCAGAATGCGAGAAGTCATGGATCCTCTGCCTGAGATGGATGCCAGTTAGAATCTCTGGTAAGCCACAGCCACAAGGTGATACACAGATTAATGGAGATGGGTTAAACTAATATGTAAAAGTTAGCCAATAAGAAGCTAGAGCTAATGGCCAAGCAGTATTTTAATGAATAAGGTTTCTTTGTGATTATTTCAGATGTCAGCTAAATAGGCTGCAGGAAGAAACAAGGGGCCCCTCCTCTTGCAACATTCCACCTGCAAAGAAAAAATTATGGCAGAATGGAGCATCACACCCATTGGAAAGAAGCTGAGTTAGAGACATAGAGATGCAGCAAAAGCAACAGGTATGTACCAGCAGGCTTCAAACTTGTCGTGGTTGTGGCAAGAGTAACGGCAGGGCGGTTGGTGTGGAGGGCAAGGTGGTGTGCAGCATCTGGAGCTCTCAGAGGCCACGCCCCTACACATGCTGCCCAACTGCACCTGACTCAGAGCAACAACAAGATATCTAAGACAAAGAATGATTCATTTTCTGGGTTAAGTCTTTGTGAAAGACTTCCATGACTCATGCTGCCTCAAGAAACCAGGTGAATGTCTATGATCCGTGCTGCCATGGGCAGCTATGTACAGGGACGCTTCTTTTGTGGTGATATTGATGACTGTAGACTCATAACTGAGAAGGAGAGACATCAAAGGCTCTTCTATGACAACCTCTCCTGCCCCCCCCCAATAAAAATAACAGTCCCTAGATACAAAGTTATTGAAAAGAGTCCTTAAAAACTGTGATAAAGATGCTGATCGCTTCTGGTGGGGGTGGGGTAGGGAAGAGTCAAGTCTTCTTTAAGGGGCTAGCCTCTTGGAGTTTGACCATGCTCTAGTGAGTATATGGGCAATACAAGCTGGACTTGATTATTTTTCTTTTTTGCGGGGGAAGGGGTGCAACCGTAGGAGGGTAAACCTGAGAGAAACAGTAAGCAAACGTGATCAGGGTGCATTGTATGAAATTCCCAAATCATTAATAAAAATATTATGCGGTGAAAAAGAAATATGGAGTGATAACAGGACAGAGTCTTAATAAACACATGTTTAAAGGACAAGGAAAAAAAATTTCTCCCTAAAGAGCATATTTGGTTGTCAAGAGGACAAACTTCCAGGAGAAGGGGAGGATGGCGTGAATGCTCCCCGTGGGATAAATACACACATAGAGCAATCTGAGGATATGGTTCAGGGCCTTCCCAAACTCAGACCCACACCAGACACTGTCCAGGGAATCAGCTGGCAGCTGGGTCCAGGTTCTATGCCTTGCCTGGTTCTATCTGGCAAGTCCACCTGTAGACAAGGCACACAGGTGTCATTGCCTAAGTAGCTCCTGCTGGGCTCCTGGTCCATTTTCCTACCTAATCAGCTGCAGGCTGCGGAAGGATACGCTAGACCATGGCAGCCCACATACCCAGAAAGTTGTCCCCAAAGACTACAAAGGAGCTGGGAACATCCTATTGCGTAGTCTTCACAGCTGACCTAACACTGAACTATACATTGGTCACATGACTGTAGTTTTCTGCCGCTCTCCCAGACGCCTGATGGTGCAGCACATACACACAGCACTGGATGATGGTGGCTGGCAAAGTCACGGCTCCTGTACTATTTGTCATTATTTCTGAGTATCCACCTTCTACTTATAAAATGAGATGATGAGTAAACACCTCAAAGAGCCTCACACCACGGGATTTCTATGTCTTTTGACTGCACCCAGAGGTCATATTGATAACCGACCTGGAGTGTCCAGGTTTGGGGATGCTCCTCTAGGATGTGTGCTTGAGACAAATCCACAGTTCTAAGATTGTGCCCTCACCGTTCAGCTACCATGACTATGTAGGATGAGGTGGATTCTAAGAGAGCTCCCAGCTAATGCTAGTCACAAGGCTCACGTTGTCACCCACTGTCACCTTTCATCTGCACAGCAGGCCCTACGGCATTTCTATCTCATAGACGAGCAAACCCTGGCACAGAGGTTAAATGGCTCTAATTAAAGCCACACGGCATGTAAACAGCCGGGATGAAGCTAAAGCCTGTCTCTGACTCCAGGATCTAAATTCTTTACTGCTGCACTAAATAACAATTATGGGCATTAATTTTATGTGTCATTTTTAATAGACCAAGAGGAGTTCAAATATGTTAAACAGTATTTTGGGTATTTCTGTAGAACTGGGTGCAGAACACATGAGTATCTGAAATGGTAGACTCAGCAAAGTGAATCCCCAACCACACCCACCACCACACGCACACCCCCAGCCGTGGTGACTGGTACCATTCAACTGGCCTAGGGACCCAAAGAAAATGAAAAGGTAGAAGAGGTGGGGATTCTCTTTTTCTGCCCAGCATTTGAGCTGGAACATGGGTCTTCTTCTGTCCTGGGTTTTAGGATGGAGTTATACAACATCTTGCCTAGCTAGGCTTCAGATTTGGTGAATCCCATACACTTTCCCAGGTCCCAGAATGGATGAAAAGGGAAAAGAGAGGAAGTCATTAGAGAGTTGGCAAACATTCTCTGACCTAAACTGGCCTCTCTTGCTACTGTGCTTGCCC